>NW_028278714.1:0-300000 GCF_059751315.1 Micrasema longulum | reverse complement strand
TTTAATTTGTTAATTACAACTTCCCTTGTTACTCGATCACAAAATCATATTTCAAGTTCCATTTATAACGTAGATCCCCAAAAATTTGTACACCATAGACCCCGTGTCGATTTTTCCTGTTTTGGCTAGACCCCCTGTTTGTTTTGTAAATAATTAGTTTTACGAGTTCTTCAACTTAAAATTTGTTTTTATTTATTTATAAATTTATTACGCCCAATGGGCATTTTAAAGGACATATGTATGCATACAGAATAGTATAAAATAAATACACTATGGTATAAAGTAGGCTTGGTGGGAGTGGAAGCGGGAGAGAGGTGTTTATAATTGAATTTGATTCAGTGATCGTTTGAAAGAAGACAACTTGTTATCAAAGAAATCAAGACTGCTATGTTTGTTGGCTGACCTAAGAATTCTGGGCACAGGGGAATGAAAACCATAGTTAGTTCTATGGTTATCGGTATGAAAGAGTAAGTTTTGTCCGAGGTTTCTAGTTGGGATATTTAATTTTACTAAGCCCAGTAGTTCAGGCGCATCAAAGAGTGAGTTGAGAATTTTAAATAGGACTAGAAGGTCGGATTTATTTCGACGGTTTTGAAGAGAAGATATATTTAAGGTGGTTTCTTACTCATTATACGTATATTGGTCTCTGGATAAGCCCAACCTCCAGTTTATATTTCTTTTTTTAAAGCTAACCAGATTTGAAATATATCTTTGAAGCACTAACTTTGTCTAATATTTTGACTTTGTCCAAATGTTTGTAGACTAAAGACGAAAAGACGGATTTCACGCCCTAGAGAGTCATTAAGATTAACTAAATTACAGCAGGGATGGAGAACATCTTAGAGAAGGGAATATGGAAGCCTAAGCATTTATAGGGCTTTTGACCTGTCATTGGCGGGTTTAAGTGGCCACACTGTGTAACATTCACCATTTTGCCTATGTTTGAACATTCATATTTCTTCAATTCTTCCATCAGTTGATTTGAGTGAAGTTAAAGAGCTGAAACCTTTCATTCATCTTTATTTATCTTAAAAAAATGAAGGATCATCTGAATATCAATCAAAAGTTTAAAATCAACTAACATTAATTTGTTGATGACAAAAAAACGTTTTCATTCAAATTATGATTTTTTAATCTTTATACAAATAGTTTCTCTGTTCGTGTGATGTCACCGAACTCCTCCTAGACAGCTTAACCGATTTACGTGCGATTTTCAGAGAAATATAGATCTTTGCGCTGTGCGTGTTTGTAGATATTAAAATCTCCAATATAATGTGTAAAAAAAAAATAAGGAGCATAAATGTTTTATTCATCAATCTACCAGGGTTGCATTCGATGAGGATGCATTTATGAAAAATGAAAATATGTTGATTTTTGTCAATAAAAAAAGTTTGTTTTTGAATGTTTATAAACAACATTTGCTTTTTATGGATTCCAATCAGATTCTTTTCTCAAATGCCTTATAATATCTTCCCATTTATTTCTTTTTACTGGATGTTTGGGAATACTAAAATAATATTAAATTCAATATATTTTTAAAAATCGTATTCCTACATTAAGTACACCACTTTTTTGGTGAGGAGACCGGAGTTTGACGTTTGCAAAAAAAATGACATATTTGAAAAAATATTAATTTTATGTTTTTGAATTCAACCATAAACAAGTACCTAGGTACCTACTTAAATTCAATATTTACAATTTTTAGTTTTGGAATTTAATTACAAACAAGTACCTAGGTACGTACTTATCAATAAAAAGTGTTTTTCCAAGCTAATAGCAGAAAAGCTAACGTTCGGGCAGGACAACGTCTGTCGGGTCCGCTAGTTTATAAATAAATATTGACTCAATCAATATGGTTGAATAAATACGGGAGGGTCATTTCCGCGCTTCTTCTGCGGGTAAAATCACAAAAATGTTTTTCCCAACGCTAGCTGATGCAGCAAACTTCCATCGTCATCACCAAAGTACTTTCGAAACGACCCAAATATTCACCGGACACGGAGCTATGAGAAGTTACCTATATAGGTTTAAATGAAGGAATGGTGACTATTGTCCATGCGATGATATTTCTTCACACAGTATTGAACATCTGTTATTTCAGTGCCCATTGTTCAGTTTGCAACGCCATACTCGTTAAGCAGAATGCAGGAAAGATGAAATAGTTTTAACATATATCCACACTGTCTTTAAAAGTAGTTATTACGCGCTATTGTTCTTGAACTTTGCAACAATGGTGATTGGACTCATAATGGTAATATCATTTTCCTAGATACTGCAATAAATATGGCAAAAGGACACTGCAATACAGTATACCTAAAATATTTAATATGTTACCGAACAATATTAAAAATACTGAGTTAAATACAGGAGTTCGACGTTTGCTCAAATTAGAAATTTTTTTGAAAAAAGAGGTTATTAGAAAAAAGTTTTTTGTATTAGTGATAGTTTTGAATTTTTCAAAATGTAATCTGTAATTGTTTTTCAAGTAAAATTATTGTTAATGTAGGCTAAGTGTAAATAATTAATGTAATTTATAAGAACCTGCTGACGAGTTGTATGTATGCAACTCAGCAGGACTTTAATTTAAGAATATTTTGTAAATATTTTTGAAAAAGAAATAAAATAAAAAAATAAAAAAAAAACAAAATCGGTGATCGAACATCCCATTTTCAACATAAACGAAAACGATATTTTCCGAGGATCTTATTATTATGGATATCTTATATAGCGCCATTTATGTAATATAATAACCTTAAGGGCGCTTTAAATAGTAATTCTATAGTTTTTATTTTTTATTGAAGCTTTTAAATTTGTAATTTAATTAAGTTGTACAAGTTGTAATTTAATAAGCCTTGTACATGACACGTAAGGCTTCTAAATATAGAGGTCCAATTATATTTAAATATATTTTTTAAATACTGTTAAAATGCCAATCATTGGTGGTTTTCCCCTAAATATTTTTTTAAAAATAAAAATTAAAATAAATATAATGACATGAAATTATATTCAGTTGTATTTAAAAAAAATAAATTAAAATAAATATTAGCGTTCTTATGATTAACCCAAATTTTTAATTTTGAAGGCCATTTTCAACGAGTTGTAAATAACTCACTCTTAGAAAATTGAATCAAGTTGGGGTAGAGTGGGATTCGAACCACGGACCTTTGATCCGTGAGTCCGAGACACTAGCCACAGGACCACAACCCGATTCACACTCAGAACTGGATTCTTCATTCGGACACAGGAAAAAACGTTTTAAAGCGGCTGAAAGATTGATCTTTAAGAATATGAATTTAATCTACATTGCAATAAATAATTATGATCGACAAATCGACGTCGGCGTCGAAGCGATTAATGGCGGAAGTACTTAACTTTCCCGGGCTTCCATTATTTCCCGATCACTTCCGGAAACTGGGGAGGGGGGAGGAAGTTCGATAGAGCGGTAAATTGAACTCTGTAAAGAGGAATTTTTAAATGCATCCCGCTCCAGAATTTCAGTGCATTGGATGTGAAAAAATCTCTATGCAGTATTCTGCATACTGTTTTGAATCAGAATATGTTTCAGTGGACTTCCCAGAAGAGACGGATATATTTTTGGTGAGGGAATAGATAGTGTATAATCAAAATAAAATTTGTATTTGAAGCAAACTTTGTGGTTATTCATTACAATAAAATTAATATTAAACAACTTTAATCAATATCAGGATTACAAATTTGAAAAAAGTGGAATATATGAATTAACATGTAATTTTCCTGTTTCATAACGTTATGACTATACCATTACCCATATAAACGGTATGAAGAAGGTCCAACACAAGTTTTTAAGATTCATGAATTTCAAGTTAAACATTCCAATTGAAGAGATAAACTATAAATGTTTACGCTCAGCGTAAAGATCTATATTTCTTTGAAAACCGCACGTAAATCGGTTAAGCCGTTTAGGAGGAGTACGGTGACATCACACGTACAGAGAAATTATATATATAAAGATTAAAAAAATGGTAATAGAATTTTGAGAATCAGCAGACGGAATTTCAAAACTCCCTCATTAGCCCCCTTTGTACCCCTGTACATTAATAAAACAATAAATATATATATATATATATATAAAAGGCAATGTTTGAATGGTTCACCTTTATGGACTAAATAACTACCTGACAGATTTACGTGCAGTTTTCAGATAAATGTACATCTTTGCCACGAGAAGGTTTATAGTTCATAAAATCTTCAATTTATAGCACAAAAAAGTTACGAGGGTTAATGTTTTTTTGTCCATCACCAGGGTTGCATTCGCCGAGAATACGGATACAAAAAGAATGGATGGAGGTTATTTTACCATCCAAACCCGTTAAAAAGCACAGTTTTATCCGCTGTCTTCGGATGCACGGTATACAAATATAACTATTTTTAAAAAACGCGAAACAAACCGATACAGAAAATTTTATTCTGATACTCTGTCCAAAAAAATAATAAATTCAGTCGATATTAGGTATTCCATTGAAATGTCAACTGGCCGCATTGTTCTAGTAATTACCAGTGCTAAAAACGGCCGCGTCAAGTGCTATATGTCCTGCAATATGACGCAAGAAAGTTATTATGGTCTTATGTCAAAAGTACCATCTCAAAGAAAAATAGTCCTTAAGAAATAATGTTTGAAATACGGTTTTCCAAATCAAGAATCTTCAAATAATTTGCGTAATCTGCAAGTTCAATCTAAGAGAAAAAACCCGCACTGGGGTTAAGACATTCAAAATATAGTATACTTATTTGTATTTAAAAAAAAGCTGGAATAATCGGCTAGTTTCTTGGCTCACCGCAGGCGCTGGGCGGGCTTTATTAAAATTTATATTTATATTAGGATAAAAATACAAACGGTGGAAATGATTTAAAATAAATGGTAATCATTTATTTGTTTTTCTGTAAATAAAGTTACAATAAAACATTATGGTTAGTCAAATATAATGGTAAGCTGTGCATAATCGCTTTTTTACGCGGTTCGCCCCTGATACATATGAGTTGGCCCTTAACGTACCTGGCTACCGCACCCGTCACACGAATCTATCTCTTTTCCATGTACCTACAGTTCACACCAACTATGCACAGAACTCTCCTCTGATTAGCTTGACGCGTAATTATAATTTATTTTTCAATAACATAGACATATTTAACTGCAGTAAACTCACTTTTAAAACCAAAATTAAAAAACTATTATTTGAAAAAAAATATTTATAAAAAAATTAATATTTTTACATTATAAATTTAAGTTGTTTCTATTCACTCATATCAAACACACACTTACCCTGTCCCTAAACCTACCCTCACACCCATATACAATCACACACATATTCACATAGCTACCAAAACCACACTCCACTTTTTTACACACGCATCATCACACAAAAAAAAACTCGCACACATGCACTTCTATGATTTATATCTAACTGAACTGAATTTTTATAATTGTATTTATGTGGAAAACTGATTTGGCTTTATTTTATGTTTTTTTTTATAATGTTGTGTATATTTTTTTTTATTGCTGTTTTTTTTCTGAATAAACAAAATTAAATAAAAAGTAAATTATCAGTCTGAGAATGGTGTAGCTAACACATTTTTGCATAAATCCATCCATATTATCTACGCGCATTACGGGTTTTGACATTTAATCAATACCTTATTATCATATAAATAAATTAAATAACCTCGGTTAAAAGTCAAATTCCAATTTGATACGCACGAATAAACCTTTTCAATGACTTTTTACTCTGAATTCATTCCAACCGTATCAGTTATTGACATCTCTATTGACTACAGAAATATCAAATAACATGAACCCTAATTTACATTTTACAATTCAGTTTATCTTCATATAAATTTAATTTTTCCGCCGCGTGCTCGAATGATCAGCGTGTTTGTCCACAATGCAGGGGTTTCGGGTTCAATGCTTGACGCAGTTAAAAAGAAATATTTTTTTTAACTCTCTCTTCCCGGTGATATGTAGTTAGTACACATGGCATCCAATAACTTTGATATCTTCATGAATATATTTTTTTGTACGTTTTTATACCATATTTTATACGTGTATATATATATTTGTTTAAATTCTTTACAAGTTATTTACAATTTGCTTTTTCATTCAATCACTTTTCTTGTATCCATATTTCTTTCTTTTTTACTATGTAAAGTTTAACTTTTTATTTTGCATAGCAGTATGATTTTATTGTTTCTACATGTATACAAAAAAGCGTTGTTTATTTTTTAATTAACTACTTACTATGTTTTGTACTTACCTTTATATTTTTTGTAAATACGTATTGCAATATTAAATAAATAAATAAATAATAAACAAAACTGTATGCTGATGATGCCGTGCTTCTTGCTAGCAGCAAAGAAGACCCGCAATTCTTGGTAACAAAAGTCAACGATGTACGCAAGAAAAGCGATTTGCTTATGGATGTTGATAAATCGAATGTGATGGTTTTTGAAAGAGATGAAAATATAAATATATGTGAGATCAGTTTAAATCAGTAGAAGAATTTGTGTATTTGGGAAGTATGTTTACTAGGGATGGGAAGGAGGGTGAGTGCCGGGAACAGGGTGAACGGTGCACTGAAATCTATTTTGGCAAACAAATGTTTATCGCAGGAGGCAAAACTAGCCGTTCACAATGTATGGGAGCGAAGTATGGAATTGGAAGAATGATGATGAAATAAGGTTAAATACTATCGAAATGCGATCCTTCCGGTGAATGTGTGGTAAAACGATGAAATATAGGTGAACTAATGTCGAGATCCGTGAATTGTGTAAGGCTGAGACATGCATTATCGACAGAATCAAGAAAGGGGTGCTGCGTTGGTTTGGACATGAAGAGCGAATGGACAGCGAAAGAACGGGTAATGTTTATGGATGCAGAAAACGAGGAAGACCGAGAAAGAGATGGCACGATCGAGTCCATCAAATACTTGAAGATGGACATGTCCAGAGTAGGAATAATCGGCATGCGTGCACGAAAAGATGTATGAATGTAGAGGAAGCGAGGTCTATATGCAAGATAGAGTGATATGGCGTTCTATTGTGGAGGTCATCACCATCAAGCCGTAAAGTTGGCAGGGCCGAACACTGTTCTGGCCCGCAACGCGTAACCCGACGCAACGTCAGCTCGGACAAGTAATTAAACGTCGTGCAGCGAAAGAATATGCACATTTCATGTTGGCATTTCGTGTTGCCCGTCCACCAGCTCCTCGCCAGTGATCGCTATTGTAAATTCCTTCCTTACAAAATTGTAAAGATGTAACTCGTGTGTATCTACTCAATAAATAACTTCAATTGAAATCCATCTTTCTCATTTAACCTCAAATCAATTTACGCGCACCCGTCCATACAATCGGTGACCCCGACGTGATTCCATCCATACACTATCACCTGCCTACCCATACGAGGAAACGGCGTGAACGGCGGCCGAAAATCTCAAACAAACTAACCGTTTGTTTGAGATTTTCGGTATTTCTCCGTTATACATTTGCGTATAGTTTTTTTATTAAATTATTTATGCTTATTGGGAACAGAAAAAGCATTTTATGAAAAATCGGAGATCAATCTCCTATACAATAGAAAGTTTACCAATGTGTCATTTATGTATGAAGCATGTTGCGGAGCACGTAGTAAAACAGTAATTCGAATATATAAATAAATCGCATTTTCTTTACGTCTTATTTTTGATAATACCGTTAAATTTAATAATCCTTTTAGTAGTTTTATGTTCATAATAATATTATATCTTGATTTTTTGAAAGAGTTCTCTCATTTTCTCGCCAAATCAGGATCTAACCGGAAGCGGAAATTAAAATGGCGGGAGCGAAATTTAATACAGTCCACGCCCCTATAGTACCGGAAGTACTAGGTGGTCCAAATTTTAACAAATTTTTACAACATTTTTTAGTACGTCCAAATCATATCATCCTTAACACATAGACAACTTAAACAAATACAAACTAAAACCACTTTCGGACAAAGGGATTTTGAGTATTATTCAATTAAAATCTATAACCTACTTCCACTATCAATTAAAACAATTAGTAACGAGAAAATGTTTGAAAAGGCTATAAAAAAATAGATAGTGGAGCTAGGTAGAAGTAAAATAAATTGTCTCATTCGCCCATACCAATATTGAATCAACTGCTCCACAAGTGTATAGCTTATGATAAGTTTTTGTTGTTTCATTGTGTGTTTTGTAGTATAAATAATATAGATATACATAAATTCGTAGTGTTTAAAACTGTCTGAACATTTTTTAATTATCTCTGTTTATTAAATTAGTCTTCTTTGTTTATTCTCGCATGTGAAAATATTTTTAAAAAGTATATTGTTAAGTGTTCTCGGCACGGGTAACCCTAGTGAGATCAAATTATTTTTATTATTGATTATAGTTTGTAAGCGAAAAATATAAATAAATAAATAAAATAAAAATGAGGTTCATTTAAGCATTTATTCTAGAAATAAAAGACGAGTGATACTTTAATCCACAAATTTGTGACCGGTTTCATCGCTTTCGCGACATCTTCGAGACTGGTATCTTTATTAAGAAATTTAATGTATTCAATGGAAAGTCTATGCAACATATTTAAGGTTTATACAGTAGACACTCTTTATAAAATAAATTCCGTAATTCTAATTTATAAAGATAAAAAAAAATTGAGATAAACTAAGATACCAAAATAATATTAAAATTGCACATAAGTCATGGTCAAAATAGCTTTGTCTTCAAAGGTGTAAATAATTATAATAATCTCCCCAGTGAACTAAAAACAATTAAAAATAATATATCAATAAATAAATTCAAAGTAAATTTAAAGAAATTTTTTGAACACGTGTAAAAACTGCATCAAATGTTGATAAGTAGGTATGAATGTATTATTATTTTATGTTTTTTTCTTTATAAATTCTGTGTTTTTTTTTATCATATACTCGTATATTCAAAATGATATAAACTCTTATAAATAAACAACTACAACAGTGTAAGTCACTCTCCAGGCGCAAGAGTTAGTTTCTTTTTTGGAGTGTTACAGTGGTACTAATATAACAAATACAAGAAGCTTTGTTTTAGGACACATTACATGACAGTGAAAACCAGGTTTAGATCCATCGGGTGGTTGTCGAGATTTATTATACGTCTGGGACGTTCAAGATCATTCGGTATATACTTTTTTTAATAAAAAATGGTTATAATGTTTTGAAACTTAACAGGATCGGTGGACATAGAGTCCAAAGTAAAACCTAAAGATTTTAAGATATTTCTAAAGTTATGACGTTTTCATTTGCAGTTAATGAGAGCTCTGTATCAATTCTCTTTATAAAGATTTAAAAAAATACGAAAGTAAGTAGTAGTTATGACTTAGGACTTAAGATATAGAGATTTTGGTATTATTTATGTTTTCTCTGGATATTCACTGTTAACTTTTAAGACTGAAAAAGCACACATTATGATAAAACTGTAATTACTTTTTAATTTTATTATAAAATACATAATTTACTACCTTAGAACGGGGAAGCTATCCCTAGTTAGGCAGTTTAGACGAACCAACGGCAAAAAAAAATATATATATATATGTTTACTTTTACTACTTAATTCATTTGTTGCATAAATAATTATTTGTAAATTGCTGTAATAAATATATAAAAAATAAATAAATAATAAAATAACACATAAATACTAAAAAAGAAAATTAAATAAAAAATATGGTCATCTTTTTAAAATATTCCCGTTATATATAGTTAGTTAATATATACAGCGCCATTTTTGTGAAAATCACCTCAAGGGCCCTGTACAATAAATAAATATCCCAGCTCGTCTTGCAGCTACAGAGCGCAAGGATGGTTGGGATTCTAGTTCGTCGTTTCCAATTAAGATCACTTTTAATTATAACAGATATGCGCTTGATTACAGCACGTCTTGCAGCTACAGAGCGCACGAACGTTATGATTTATATTATCCTTTTTCTTTCTCCTTCTTTAATTCTTCTGTTTTTTTCGTACAATATTTATATTATATCTTAAATGTGCTCCGCGAAAAAGCAACGCCAGTAATTCTAAGATAGTTCAAGTTCTGATGAAGAAACCGGTGCACGTATAACTCAAAAAAGTGGTTTATGCAATTTTTTTAATAAATATAAAAAATGTTAAAATATTAGGGTGCGAAAAAATATTATTTAGGCATAATATCCTTTCTGTACACCCTGTGCCCCCATTTTTCCTTGTTATATTTCCTGAAAAACTCTGTTTCATAATTGGATTGTTCGGCGCTGGGATAGGTGCCCGGAGTGAAATATTAGTCTTTATTACGCGTTTCATTTCATATTTTCTTTTTATTAAATCCTCTTCTGTCCGTCACAAAAGGCAAAATCCAAAAGCTGCACTAAAATGCGATCCTCGATAAGTATTTTTAAAACATATTTTACCAAGCCAAATTACACAATATTTAGTTAGCAATTCATGTTTGCTCCCTGGGTGGGTTATATTATGGTGCTCACAAAATATCTCCAGGCCTCTCCGTCTGGGTCCAAGTCCCGTGCGTCTTTCCAACTCCGATTTGCGTCCTGTATTTCAGACGTAGTTTTTTACTTTTTTTATTAATAATAAAAATTATAATAAAAAAATTAAGTATAATACTCCCAAGCGTTATCAAAAAAAAATCATTTGGGACCGTATATAAAAAAAAAAAAAATTTGGTGACAATATACATATAATATCATAGTAAATATAGTAAATACATAGTTAATACATCCGAAATAGTAAGAAATCATTATTGTATAAAAAACATAAAACAACTGAACTGAACAACTGAACAACTGAACTGAACTGATATGTAAAACGCGTCTAAAATTTAAAAAATAAAATAATTATAATAATGAGCTTCATTTTCCGTCTCTGCTAAGATGTCTGCCAATATTCCATCATCTCTGATTGCAATAAATAGCAACGTTTTGTCTTAAGTGTATACTCTATTGTTCCGATCTCTTATCTGACGTTTCGGCAACATTACTGCCCGCGTTATCTCTGCTCATTCTGTAAGATCGAATTGTTTCGTAAGCAGGTACAAGTGTGAACAATTTCTTACAAGTCATCAAGTCTAGCAATGGGCTGGATTAGCAATGCGGAAGTTCGGTGCCTAGAAAAATCGGATAGAAAAAATATTTTCTTGCACGCGGTATTTAAAATTTTTTTTTTTTTTTAATTATTCTTTCAAAATTACAAAATTAAATATTTATGAACTTATTAAGGCTTTTTAGGCTATGCCCGTGTCAAGCCACAATAAATTACAATAAAAATATATAGTAAAATTTAATAGATCAAATTATTATGACATAGAATAACAATCTAGAAAAAAGGTAAATGTAATAAATAATATAATTCCAAAGAATACAATGCAAAAAAGATAATCAGAAAAAAAAAAAAAAAAAAATATCGAAATTAAGAATCACACATAATCAAATATACAAAATAGTGGTATCATTAAACTCAACAAAATAATAGTAAAATATAGTAGTATTAAAAAAAAACAAAATGAGAATATCATTTAAATAAACAGAAAAAGAATATATATATATATATATAAAAGCATAATTGAAATGATAATTGAGATATGTATTCTAGAAACTCACTCAATACTATAGTAAGAAATAGGAGCAATAAATTATATGCCAAATGATAATACGTACTAAATTAAATTAAACAAAAATACTTCATGAAAAAAAACATAAAAATTATCAATATATAAAAAGCAAATAAAAGTAAAAAGTATCGAAGGAAAGCAGATTTGTAAAATTTTGCTAATCTCGAAGTTTATTTTTTTTTTGCTTAATCTGACAATACGCCCAATGGGCATTTACAAATATTATACAGGTAAGTACAAACATAGTAAGTAATAATTTTAAATGAAGAAAGTTGGATAATGTTCATTGAAGTCGTTTTATGATCTCAACTCATTTGAACCTTTTTTTAGTTAAGTCGTTTTCGTTCCAAAGGTGCGATGTCTTTTAAAGATGCAACGTAGCCTTTGTCACTTATCGGTCCCTCCGTTGCGCCGTGAAAGAGACACAAACAAACGAATACACCTTCGCGTTTATAGTATCAGTTTGGATTTATAATTGAATAACCTAAAAAACATGAAAAATAATGTATTTTCACAAAACAAAACAACCGATTTCCTTCGAGTACCTAATAGAAAACTCCAAAATTGATGTAGTTAAGTCCATCAGAGATTTAGGCGATGTTCTGGGCTATAAACTGACATACAACGAGCATATAGATAATATAGTAAATATATCACTGAAATTACTTGGCTTCATTAACAGAATATCCTCTGATTTTACTAATGTCCGCAATATCAAAACTCTTTATTGCTCGACTGTTTGCCCTCTTCTAGAATATGCCTCCTAGAATAGTGGTCTGGTCTCCATTCTATGTGAATCGCATAAGTCACATTGAATCAGTCTAACATCGCTTGCTTCGAAAACTAGCGTGGATGCTTGGACTAAAGAGAGGTTATTATTCTTATGCTGATATATAATCAATGTTAAATACTTCTGGTCTATAAAAACGAAGAACTAATATTGCCTTCGGCATACTAAATGGTATAATCAATGTGTCATCATTGCTGGTAAAAATAAAATCCCATATTCCGACTCGTAGATTGAGTAGCAATGAAGTACTGTTCATCGATCAGCATATAACATTCTCCATTAACCCGTCTTTGTTGTATTGTTAACTCGAGACAATCATCTGGACTTTTTTGGTTTAAGTTTCCAACGGTTTGAACGAGCACTAAATAAAAAGTCCAGACCTTGTCTCGATGTCCCTTATGTTTGTCAATGCTTCTTTCTTATTTTAAAATTATTTGAACTATTCTAAGATTGTAATATTAATACCCTAGGAATTTAATAAATTGACAATGTCCGTAAAATAAATAAGTAAAATAAAAAAACCTAATTCGTCTCTGAAACAGCTAGAACACACCCATTAGCTATTGTCGGATATACATCATGGTTATCAATGAATGGATCATAGATTTGGTATTTTAAATACCTGGGTATATTTTTTATTAAAAGGTCATAGACAATTTTATATTTGATATTATGATTAATTTTAATTCACAGATTTAAAAAAAAAGCTTAAGTGAGAGAGCTTTTTTTTAAAAATTAATTAACATAGTAACAATAAAATGATACTTGTTTTTTTTTGTTACAATGTAGTTTTTTTATCTTTTTATTTTGAATCTTGAAATAGCTCATACATAAACATATTATTATGTGTGCTCTAATAAAAGTTTAGCCAAATAGTACGCAGTATGCGGCCGAATACCGAATAGTAGCTGAATATTCGTGGCATCTCTAGTCTTAACCACTTAACCACGGAGGCAGTTTGATAAATAATCTAACTTCTCTATAATGATTTACAACAACAAAAAAATGAAAATATATGTTTGGATAATTTATGTAGGGCCATTTTTGTGAAAATCACCTAAAAGGCGCTGTACAATGAATAAATATCCCGGCACGTCTTGCAGCTACAGAGCGCATGGACGGTTGGGATTCTAGTTCCTCGTCTCCAGTTATGATATATAGGAGCTAGATTACCGCACGTCCTGCAGCTACAGAGCTCATTTACTACGCTATTTACATCTTTAAAAATTTTTTTTGACAATGAAGTTAAGAGTTTAAGTGATATTTTAAAAAACGAAATTAAAAACAAATTTATAAAAATAAAAGTTAGAGTACAACAAATCTTGCAGCTACTGAGCGCATGGACGGTTGAAATTGAACGTAGTTATGCCGAAAGCAGCCAGTCCACAATTTTGAAAAAATTAGATCTTTTTTTATTTTTTATTTTATTTTATTTATTTCTTAAGTTAGCTTATTTTAAAACTAATATAAACTATTATGTACATTTACATCATCTATATATATTTACATTTCCTTACAGTAACTTATACATTTATTTTTAAATTCTTTCAGACACTTTTCATTCTTCATACATTCAGGCATCTCATCATACATTTTTAAACCCTTATACATCAAACAATTTTGCGACTCAGCTCTTTTCAATAATGGTAGTCTTTTTTTATCCTTTTGTCTAGTAGCATATTCATAACAAATTTTGATTAAGACAACTTTATCCTTAAAATATTTTGGTAATTTATCGTGAAAAAATTTATGTATAAATATCAACATATTAAATTGAAGTCTCCTTCTTACAGATAACCATTTTAGTTCATCTCTCATTTTTTTACATTGCTATATTTATTTTTCTTAAGAACTATTCTCATCGCTTTATTTTGTAAAATTTCTAGTTTATTTAAATTTCCTTCGTTTGCTAAAAATAATATTGTTGAGCAGTAATCTATATGGGTGCAATAAGATCAATTCTATGTTCTGCTAAAAACAGCCAGACCGCTTTCATACAAAAAACTGTAAAAATCACCTTATGAAAATAGTGCCGATCACAAAAACGGAATTCCTCAATTCGCAGAAAACACCCACAGGACTAGAAAAATCTTACGGTACTTTAAAATTAATTTGCACTGTTCAAATACATAATAAGATTCTTGTTTGTAATACCAAAAAAACTACTGTATTCATTGTTAATCATTTGTCAAAGTCAAAAACATTTTAACTGTTGTGTAGATTTGATAATTCACTCTTCTTACAAAGGTGCTATTATCTCAGTTTCACTTTTCTATGGCTGGCTGCTTTCTGCATAACTACGTTCAATTCTAGACCCCCTTTTCTAAATTTTGATATTTGATAGTTGATAACATTTACATAATACGATTTATATAATAACATCACAAAACGTCTTGCAGCTACAAAGCGCATCGACAAATTGAATTTCAGCAACACAAGAATGATTTTTAAAAGTTTACAATTAAAAAACACAATAAAAATACATCGAGCAAAGAAGTAGTAAGCATGGCAATTCAGTGAACATGTAACAGCACAAAAACTAAACGATAAAAACTAAACAAAGATAGCATTAAAATTAACAAATTACAACAGGGATGGAGAATACCTTAAATAAGGGAATATGGAAGTCAAGGCATTTACAGGGCTTATGACCTGTTATTGGCTGGTTTAAGTGGCCACTTTACACACTGTGTAACACTTAAACCAGCCAATGACAGGTCATAAGCCCTGTAAATGCCTTGACTCCCATATTCCCTTATTTAAGGTATTCTCCACCCCTGTTGTAATTTGTTAATCTTAATGACCCCCAAAGGGGGTGACATCCAGTCTTTTGTCTATGAACATTTGGACAAACTCAAATATTGTAAAGATAGCATTCCTTAACTTATTATTAAGGTTGACAAGATGACGGAATCGGTGACCCGTACTTGATACTCGAACTCGAATTAATGTGTGTTAAATATTTATCTAAAATCTTAAATACATTTGTAATTAATTATGAAATTTTTTTTCAGGTGAGAAAGCCGCATTAATATTTTCGAATTAAAGATGTCACATATTATTCATCTGGTAAGTTGCTTTTTAAGTGTACATATTTTTTTACATTTTGTTATTTTTGTTTTATCATAATTTTTTGTAATATTAGCCTGTCCTTTACCGTCGCAAAAACATCCGCGCGTTACGGTGCTGTGTAGTTATTACACATGCAAAACATTAAAGATTTTCAATCGGAAAAGGGGAATATTCATAGGCAATTTGCTTCAATTATTTATAGTTGAAGTCTAAAGTTATAATAGCGGCCTCCGTGGTGTAGTGGTCAAGACGCTTGACTCACGCACGGAAGGTTCCGGGTTCCATTTCCGGTGAGAACACAAAAATTAAAAATGTGATTTTTCTCAAGCTTGGGTGCTCTGTGATGTAATTTACCACTGTAATTAGGCCTCCTGGCCTGTTGTGGTGCAAAAAAAATGTATTTTTTCAATCTAATGAGGAAGTTTAGTGTTTTTTTTTAATTTTCACATATCGTATTATCGGTGCTACGATTTTTTAAAGTTTTGTATTTCTGAAATAACTCCGCGTGTGATGTACAACAACTATGGTGAAGGTGTATATTGGGTTTCGCATGTTGGTTTCATTGGTGTCCTGACGAAGAGACGGGTATGTCTCGAAACCAGTAGACATAGAAAAGTTGGTAAGTGTTTATATAAAAATATATAATAACATTTAGTAAAATGTTTGACCACAAAGTTAATGCTTTAAATATTAATAATATTTCAATGCTTTCTATTTTTTTTATTTCTTCATTTTACTGTTTCAATCCCTTGCACAGTGAGTTTTAAAATTTTTTGAGTTTTTCTCCTCATTGGTAATCATTGTTGGTTAAATTCTATTGTATTTTATTTATCCTTTTAATTATTTTATGTAAAAAAAATTCCACATTAAATTTCATTTATTGCTTTACTGTGAGAAAGCCAATTTCTTTGCGCATTCTTACCACATTGGAATACATACTCTTGAGTATAATTCTGATCGCCTTGTTTGAAGGAATTTGCAAATATATTTTTTCCTCATCAATACATAAAAAGAATGGAAGAACAGTAATTTATTTGCGGGCATATAATGTGTTAGCGAAAAGCGGACTGCAGCGAAAAAACGAATTTCATTTAGTTTTTGTAAAAGGTCGGAAATATTTGAAGAGAGGAAAGGAGCACGGAAATGGATCTACCTTTGATACTTTATGGATGTTCGTCAATTTCGGGCACTGGATGATGAAATAATGTAACGATTTATGATAACTTTTACAACGACGCGCGAGGAATCTAAATTTTTTTATGCAATCTTTGGTAATGTCAAAAATGTGGCCGATTTTGTTCCAAATCTTCTAATTTTGTATTTCTTCTTTTTTGATGAAAGGTAGGTACAATAAGGATGGGGATCTAAAATTACGGTAATTAATTTACGGTATTTTACGGTAAGAAACGAATTTGACGTACTAATTTTTATTTTTCATAGATATTACAAATACGAGTAGCTTTGTTTTAGGACACTTTACATGACTGCGAAAACCAGGTTTAGATCCATCAGGTTATTGTCGAGATTTATTATAAGTATGGGAAGTTCAAGGTCATTCGGTGCGTACTTTTTCCACTTTTTTTTATAAATAAGTTTTTTATTTTTTTAAACTTAACAGGATCGCTGGACATAGGGTCCTTAGTAAAACCTTATGTTTGTGACCTTGAACGACCACCGTTCATGCTGTGATTTTGAAAAAATAGTGCTTAAAATCAGTTTTTTGTGTATAATTACGGCCCTGTAGACTGTATAGAAAAAAATATACGAAAGTCTGAGAAAATAAAATTTACTTAAAAATCGTAATATTTTTTTTTCTTAGGATCAATACTTTCCAAGATACACGTTTGAACATCAAATACATTTTATCAAAATAGTGGAAAAGCGGTATTTGCACTAAATTTTTACGAATTATTTGATTACTGACCTACCAAAAGTCATCATCATCGGAGTTGGAGCATATGGTGTTTACAAAGATCCTCCAGGCATCTCCATCGGATGCCAACTCCTGTGCATCCTCACAAGTCAGGTTCGCATCTCGTAGTTGTGACATGAGCTACCAACTTAATTAGCAGCGGAGGTCTCAGACGCCGAGAACTTGATGCCTTGTTAAGCAGGCTAACCTCAAGTAGCATTATGTACCTAATATTAAATTATTTTTATAGTAAAATGTGCACTGCTTAAAGTATTTGTAATACCTACCACCTGTGTATTTGTAAATTTCTTTATTTAAAAAAACTCCTTTTAAAAACCACCGGCGGTACTTATTTTTTAGATGCATTCGAAATATTAAAAAAGTCACAATGACATAGATCATAGATTAAAAATTTGAGCTCGCTATTCTCTACATTACATACACAAAATCTGTTAAAATTCCCATAAAATACCGCGGTAATTTTACCGCCTTTTTTTATTTTTTTATTTTTATTTTCTTTTATTAACATACAGTACCGTTACAAAGTTTAATATTTTACACAATAAGACTAAATTCTAATGGACCAGTGAAGTTTCCATATTATAAAGCAATTATATGTAAGGTTAATTATGAAAGTATAAAAAAGAGAAGGAAAAAGAAAAACATATAAAAAAATATATTTTGAAGTTTGTAGTTTGTAGTGAGTATTTACAAATGGAAATAATATTAAAAATGAAGAAAATTTTTAAGAGTAATTAAAAATTAAGAATTGAAATACAGAATGAAAAACATGCTCAGATGTAAAAATAAAATAAAATATAAATAATAAAAAAAAAAAAAAAAAGGAAAAACATAAATATACTCAAATTTATTTTAAGGGATTCAAAGAAACGATGAGAAGAATCTTTAAGTGAAATATAAGACAATAAATTTAGATCAATTTAAAAAACATCTTCAAAATTAATGACACATTATAGTAAGAGCAGCAATATATTGATTTTATTTACATATAATATAAGTAATTAAAAGTAGTTTAAAAGTATAAAAACATGCCAATGCAGCAGCGAAAAAAGAAAAAAAAAAGAAGGAATAACAAGTATAGCAAGTAATCTTTAAAATTTGAAAAAGCAATATAATGAGAAGATTTTAAACCAAGAGAAGTCGATAAAATTTCATTAAAGCGATTTTAGTGGTAATAAAAATATCAAAAGAGAAATTTGATTTATAATAATAATATTAATGTATGTAATTTGAGTGATATAAGAGAAGAAGGGACCAACGGGAGTTTTATTCAAAAGTTTTCAAAACACTATTTTTAAATAATTGTAATCCTGTATGCTAGATATCTATATGGTTAAAAAAGCTGTTAAAAGTGGAACACGATCTGTGTAAAAATGAATTCTGGCAATAGTTCGTATTGACACTAGGTATTCTAAAGGTTGGGTGATTTCGTAGGGCACGTGATGGACAGTCAATTTGAATTTGCATCTCTAGTCAAAGGTAGTTTAGCAAAGAAAGGTTATCGGCCAGGAATAATATTGATACATACTGCTGTTTACTAAACAATATGATTGTTTTATAGGTAAGAACAATACTCTAATATCTATTACATGTCTTAATCGTCCCATAAATGTTTCTTTTTTGTAATTTTTCGAGAATGTGTTTTGAAGTTTAAATATCCATCCAAGTAAACTCCGAGATACTTTATTTTATCCACAGAATTAACATTTAGATTATCAATATTAATATTTTTACTACACATCTATCTTTATTACGCGTCTTTTTTTATATCCTTATTGACAAATGTCACACCGATGGTTATTGTTTCGTGTGAAAAACAGGAAATAGTGATTCAATTGTTTCAAAAACAATAGAAGACGAATAATTATAGCAAAACGAACATGTTAACAATGTCCGCAGCAAACGCAATATAAATTAAATTACAAATTATAGATTCTGATCACGATGACGGTAAATTCAGCCGTTGATCAATAAAAACCATTGCGTCTTCTTCTTCTCGAGCACTGCCAAAAATAATAATTTTGATCAATTCTTGCCTAGTGCAGCGTCCACTCGAGGACAATACAATATTACAATACAATACAATATATGTAAATAAAATCAATATATTGCTGCTCTTACTAAAATGTGTCATTAATTTTGAAGATGTTTTTTAAATTGACCTAAATTTACTGTCTTATATTTCACTTAAAGATTTTTCTCATCGTTTCTTTGAATCCCTTAAAATAAATATGTGTATATTTATGTTTTTCCTTTTTTTTTAAAAATGTCATTTCTATTTTATTTTATTTTTACATCTGAGCATGTTTTTCATTCTTTATTTCAATTCTTAATGTTTAATTACTCTAACAAATTTTCTTCATCTTTGATATTATTTCCATTTGTAAATACTCACTACAAACTACAAACTTTAAAATATCTTTTAGCTAGCGGACATTTATTCTTCGCGTAACAAGGATAAATATTTTTTGTATTTACTCAACGCATAGTTATACAAATTTAACTGTGCAAATCGGCTGCGAAAATGTCCATTTGAAGATTACAAAAAATATGAGTTCACCATTTAAAAAAATAAGAGATATACATCAAGTCTTGTGTCCTATGTCGACCAGTGTGACCAAAGCCACACAAGATTTAAACCGTATCTTTTTTACGTTTTTATATCATTGTCGACTGTTTGTTTCCGTAAAATAAATAAATATCAAAAACTTTTATTTAATTAGAGTCGTTAGCTTCATTTGCCGTACATTTTAAAAGAAAATTTGCAGTCAAGTAACATGCTTTTTCTTATTCCAAGAAGTATGTCTGCAGTCCTATATGAGACCCATGGGAAATTTCTGTTTTGTATGATAATGTATGCTATGTCCCGTATTCTTTTTAATCTAACTATACACATGTGCATTTCTTTAGTGCACTTTTGGCCAATTCCACAACAGACCTTTTTTATTAACCGGGTATAAGTTACACCTAGGAATAGTGGTAGAATAAAGGTATTCCTATCCGTAATCTAGTTATTTAACTTTTTGTACATAATGCTATTTTTACGTTGGCGGGCTTATTGCCAAATGGCAATTTCTTCCAACCAACCAATAAAATAAAAGTTTTATTTTTATAATTCAAGTTACAGAACATATTCAATAGAAAAAAATATTAAAAAGCTGAAGTTATATAAAAATAGAAATAAACGTATTTGTTTATAAATTACCTTAAATCAAAACTATTACTCAATGGTAAAAAAGAAAAAAAGAGGAAAGAGGAAACATTAAAAAGGAAAGGAGGAGAGATTAAGGAAGAGAAAGGAGATGTTTCTTCAGACGTGATTTAAACAGAGATACTGTAGTAACATCTTCGATGGTGGATGGGAGATGATTCCACAGTCGAGCCGCATGGACGCTATATGAGTTAGAGACGAAAGACGAATTGTGGACGGGTATTACGAGAGTGCCTTGAGAATTAGAACGAAAAGGTAAACCATGAACTGATAAGCGTTGACGCAGGTATATAGGAGCGTTAGGACTATGAAGTACATTGAACAGAAGAGAGAGGGAGTGATAGTCTCTCATTTAGGATTAATGGGTAAGAATGTTCGCAACCTTTTAAGTGAGTGTAGACTGAAAAATATTTTGCTGCAGATGTTCATCCATTTGTACTCCTAGATTTTTTATGGATTTCCTGTTTTGAATATTGGTACCATTGACATTAAGAGGATTAAGTGAAGCTAGCTTACTAAGCAATCTTTGACTACTGCAAACATTATTTGTGTTTTAGATGGGTTTATTAGTAAACCATACTATTTTGTCCATGTTGACACGCAATTTAGTGTATTAGACATCGACCACTATGCCCAGGCGTAATTTTATACCAAGTTTTTGAGTAAGGCCCCACAGTGTACAGTCCATTCAAATCTTTAATACCCTCTAATTTATGTGTGCGTATCAAGCTTATTAAATCAGCGGTTCTTAAAATGTGTTCCGAGAGAAAACTATAAATGCACATTTTTTGAACCCCAAAAAATCATTGAAAGAATATTTCCCAGAGGCGTTACAGGACCTGACTTTTTGCTCTACCTACCGGCATAATCATTGGTAGGTTAGTTCTACATCTTGGTAAGTAGAACAACCTGTGGGCTTATGACCTGTCAATGGCTGGTTTAAGGGACCACTTTACACACTGTGTAACATCCACCATTCTGCCCATATTTGAAGATCTATGTTCCTTCAATTCTTTCATCTGTTGATGTTTGTGAAGTTAAAAAGCTAAAACCTTTATTTATGCGGGTGTGATTCATCTAATTAAATTATTTCACCTACATACTAGGCAACGTTGATGCCAAGACTTCTATATTACCTTCTCTTGAATGTTCTTTATCTCTGTTGCAATATGTTAAAATTAAGGAATATGTATTTTTAATTGGCAACCAAAAGATGGGACTAAATTCCTAGCGACTTCTTACCAAGGAATTATACAATGTTTTCAGAACATGAGTATTTGAAAAAATATTGGCATTTCGAAAATCAAATCCAAGCATTTTAAGGGACATACTGCATAATGATATTATATGTAGATGAAATTAATGACAACTTAGCGTCAAACAGCGGCCCGAGATCCCTGGACGTCGACGCTTGTTCAAGTTTTACTCCATCTATGATATAACGAAAATAAATTGTTTTGGACGCTCTTGTGACAAAACATGACAAAACATTTAGAGACATTGAAGAACAATTTGTTTGGTTTACTCCGTTGTATAATATTTTGAATGTCATGCTGAAGCTTCAAACAGTCCATAAGATTTCGTATTTCACGGAAGTCGTCAGTAAATAATAAAAAAATGGAATATTCTATTTCATTGCTAATGTCATTTATGAATATTGTGAACAACATTGGTCCTAAATTAAATCCCGGGGTACTCCCGATTAGGTGTGAAAATCCGTACGTTGATAGAGTCCGTATGACACATACTGCTTTCGATTTATAAGGTAGCTTGAGAAAAATCTCAGAAGAATGTCACTGGGGTGGTTCTTACGCCCGTGCTGCGAGCTTGAGTTTTTTTATGTTTTTAGCAATTAGATTGAGAATATTATTACTTTTGACTTCAAATATAAATACTTGAAGCAATGCCAATTGAATATTAATACATATATGAATTTTCTGATTTGTGGGCCAATGAGCCTGACTTTCCCGTGTAGCCTTCAAACCTGTATTTCTGCATAAAAAAATAAATATTTTCGCCAGTAACCTGTAATTGAAGCCAATCTTATGAAGTTTTTGAAGAAAAGCTGGTGATTTTATCAAACGCTTTTTAGAAGTCGTGGTACGAGCAGTCTACCTGAGCACATTTGTCGAGTGATTTTGTGACAAAATTCGTTAGTACGATCAAACTTGAGATAATTGAGCGCCTTGGCCGAAATCTATGCTGTTAATTTGTTATGAACGGATCTATTTTAGGATTGATAAAATGGCGTAATAACCACTCAAATAACTTTGATTACCTCACATTTGACCGATATTGAGAATCGATCCTCTTTAAAACGAAAATCGAATTGGCTGATTCAAGCTTGTTTGACTTTTGGATTGGACTCAAGTCTACTAAAACTTCGTCAAATGTGATGCGATCTCTCCAGGAAATTCTCTAAATTTTTGTATACGACCACATCTTAAAAGCCTATATTGTAGTCTTTTTTAGGTGCTTAATACATCATAAAAACGCTAGGTAGAGAGGAATTTATTTAGAATCATCATAAATATTCACAATTTCCCTTATATTTATCATCAAAATTTCAATACAAAGCACAAAGTTATCCCCTTTGGACACAAAGCACCCGGGAAACTGCTACATTGGGTAATTTTCCAATTTTCTTCGAGTTTTCTCCTGTACCCTTTGCGCCCCTATAAACTGTTCGGGATATCATGTAATATTTATGAGCTGAAAGGGTCAAGGGAAGATAAAACAAAAGATATACAGTAAAAAGGGTTGACGGCTCCAAGCAGATAAACATTGACCGTTTTATTGCGAGGTATTCTAATTCAAAGCACGCCGCGTAAAAGCAATGGCTGCCTTTATTTAAAAAAAATAATAAATGGAAAATTTAGTCCATCATCATTTCCCTTTCCGCAACCAGTGGTACATTATTATTATTGGTATATTAATGATTATTGATGATTGAAGACATGAGTGGATAAAGGCATTATATCGCAAATTTTCAAAAATCAATTTTTATTTTATTTATTTATTCATACAAAATTACACTAGTTTAAATATTGATGAACTTATTAAGGCTTTTTAGGCTATGCCCGTGTCAAGCCACAATAAATAACAATAAAAATACATAGTAAAATTAATTAGAAAAAATTATAATGACGTCGAATAACAATCTAGAAAAAAAAGTAAATGTAATAAATAATAAAGTTCCAAAGAATACAATGCAAAAAAGATAATCAGAAATAATTTTTAAAATATAAATTATTCAAATTAAGAATAACACAATCAAATTTACAAAATAATGGTGTCATTAAAATCTACAAAATAAGAGTATCATTGAAATCAACAGAAAAAGAATATATATATGAAAACATATGTAATTGAAATGATAATTGAGATATGTTTTCTAGAAACTCACTCTATACTATAGCAATATTTGCTTTTTATTAATATTTTCTGTAGATATTTCTTGATTTATTTATTTTATTTCATTTGGGATTTTTACAGCTATTACATACAAAAATAAGTAGGAATATATTAACAATACTAGAGCCAGTTAAAAAAAATCCACTTAATCTAATAATACATAATATATAAGTGAAGAGTTTACGTAATTGTATGTGTGTGACGTTTGTATTCATGTGTGTGTATGTGAATGTGTGTATGCGTGAATGAATGAGGAAGAGAATGCATGCGTGTGTGGGAATGAATGAGGGAGAGAATGCGTCTGGGTGTGTAAGTATAAAAAAATAATAATTTAAAACTTGTAATTATATTAAAAAAGGTACAAGAAAGTGCTTGGTAAGATGTTTGATTATTAAAAAAAAAATCAGCAAATGCTTGCAGACTGGCTGGATTTCCTCCCTAGGGAGTTATTAAAATTAAAATTTATTTCAACAGAGAGGGAAAACATTTTTGAGAAGGGATAAAGTGGCCTTTTAAACCAGCCAATGACTGGTCATTAGCCCCGTAAATGCCTAGACTTCCATATTCCCTTCCCAAAAATGTTTTCCCTCTGTTAAAATATATATTTTTTTAAATGTTTATACCTACTTTCGAAACCCTTTTGTTAAAATTTAAGTCAAAAAATGCTATAAATTGCATTTTTAAAAGTATTGATAGTCTATAATAATATGGAGATTTTTCACATTAAGAAAGCCTTAATAAATAATCAAATAACTTTTCAGTGCAGCCCTCTTTGAATTTAAAATTAACCAATCGGGTAACCTCACCTCTACCCCCCCTCCCGCCCAACTCTTTACCAATTCTTCGATATAATATTAAATATTTTTTAAATTAAGCGTAGTGCATGTTTAGACATGGTGGTGTTCGCATCTCTATAAATCTACGTGCAATTTATGTATTTTTGGAAATACTATATACAGGATGTTCTTTAAGCCCTGTCACATCCGAAACCACGATGATCAGTATGGGCAAGAAGACATATTAGCATATTAAAAAAAATATTTAGAACAAAGAAATTTTAAAAAAATATATAGATATTAAAAAAAACAAATGGTTGCTTACTTCTGAAGGGGAGAAGCGAGGGGGACGCGGCCGTGTGGTTGACAGTGTATCAGGCTTCCTCCTCCCCCCTCCTCGTTTCTCCCCTGCAGGAGTAAGCAACCATTTGTTTTTTTTTCAATATATGTATATTTTTTTAATTTCTTCGTTCTAAATATTTTTTTTAATATGCTAATATGTCTTCTTGCCCATACTGATCATCGTGGTTTCAGATGTTACAGGGTTTAAAGAACATCCTGTATAAACTACAGTGATGGTGAAGGTGGAGGTGTATTTTAGTATTTGCATGTTGGTGTAGTCAGTGCCCTGACGAAGAGACGGGTACGTCTCGAAACCGGTAGACTAAAAAAGTCGGTAAGTGGTTATATACAAATGTTTGCTAACATTAGTTAAAACGTTTGACCGCAAAGTTAATGCTCTAAACATATATAATAAAGATTTTATTTTATTTTATTTTAAAAGGGAAATCAACAGTTCTACATACATATTTTTAGTAAACAAACAAATATAGTGTATAAACTCAGGCTTAAACAAAAAACGCCTAATTTTGGGCGTTTTCAAGTGAATTATTTTTTTTTAAATATTTTCTTTAGAGAACAGAAGCCGAAATTCAGTTTCGGCTTAAAATATTTTTTCGGGCGGTCACTACTGTTTGCATTCAAAATAAAAAAAATAATAGGAGTGTCGATGTAATAAATATGATAATTTAATGAAAGGCGTGAAACTGCGTATTATTAAAAAAAGACAAAAAAATAAATAAACCGATAAGTTATCATATACAAAATAATATCGTGTTGTTTACTCTCTATCTCCAGTAAATCGCAAGTCAAAACACGTAGCAAAATAATATTTTCCTAGATTTATATCATCATTCCTTCCATACACGTTTCCCCCAGAGTTCCACTAATCATCTCCTATGTTCTTTCCCTGCTTCTTATCTTATTCCTTTGGCTGTATTTACTATTGACTCAAATATTACATTTAGTGTCTTGTTTCTATTGCTAACGACTGCTTTTTATTTATTTATTTACATGCATATTTATGATTTAAAAATATATCACGGACAAAAAATATCAAAGGAGTCATAAAAAACTGGGTTTAATTATAGGGATAGTGCGAAGAACGGAAGTATTAGATAAAAAGACAAAATAAATTATGCACAATGCTTTCATACTACCACAATTTGTATAATGGATTGATACTTTACTAATATGCTCACGGTTTAAACATTATATTGCTCACTTGTTCGTCCTCTTTTAGAATATGCATCCGTGATCTGGTCTCCCTTCTATGTAGGCCGGATAAATCATATCGAATCGGCGCAACTTCGTTTGCTAAGAAAAGTAGCATGTACGAACACGCACAGCGCAAAGATTTATATTTCTCTGAAAACCGCTCGTAAATCGGTTTAGCCGTTTAGGAGGAGTACGGTGACGTACTCCTCCTCACACGTACAGTTGCTCTTTAAGTCCCGGGTTCGGTTAATGCACTGTGGTGACAAAACGGCGTTCTGTCCATGTTTAGGCATACATACCTATATCATATGACGGCGGAAAAATTATATCATTTCTTAATTATGATTTTTACAAATCCCACACAATAGGAAGATATTAGGAGATAATGACGTCAATTAGGGTCACATAGAACCATATTCCAATAATGGAGACTATGAATTTGACCTTTACTGGCATTTCTCCGCCTTATAAAATATTTTATGCTTGAAAGAAATGTCACGAAATTATAGCAAAATATGATTATTTCAGTGTGATGAAATAATTTTTTTTATTTATTTATATAAACGCTAAATTGGCATTTTTAGGGGCATATTTACATACCGAAAATTATTATAAAAAAATTAGAAAGATACAATGGTATATAGTAGACTTTGTAGGAGTGGAGGCGGGAGAGAGGTGTTTATAATTGAATTTGATTTTGTGATCGTTTGAAAGAAGACAACTTGTCATCAAAAAAATCAAGACTGGTATGTTTGTTGGCAGATCTACGAATTCTGGACATTGGGGAATGAAAACCATAGTTAGTTCTATGGTTATCGGTATAAAAGAGTATGTTTTGTCTGAGGTTTCTAGTTGGGATATTCAATTTTATCGAGCTCAGTAGTTCAGGCGCATCAAAGAGTGAGTTGAGAGTTTTAAATAGGACTAGAAGGTCGGTTTTATTTCGACGGTCTTGAAGAGAAGATATATTTAAGCTAGTTTCTAACTCACTATACGTATATTGGTATCTGGATAAGCCCAACCTCCAGCCTATCTTTCTCAAAAATCGATGTTGAACTGATTCAATATTCGTGATGTGAACATCATAATATGGAGACCAGATAACAGAGGAATACTCTAGGTGCGGACGAAGGGAACTAGGGAACAGGAGAGAGCTTTAAGGGTATTGATATTTTTGAAGTCAGTGGTGCTTTTATGTGGGAATATAGAAGTATAGATATTTACATGGCATATGGCTGGTTTAGGTGCGCACTTTACACACTGCGTAACATTCACTATTCTGCCTATGTTTAAACATCCACATTTTACCTACTGGGCAACGCCTGAAAAAAATTCTCATACCAGATAGTTTAATGCAGTATTAATTGACATTTTGATTTAAATGTGAATAAAGAGGCGGCGTCTATAACGATAATGGTGATATTATTCCACAATTGAGCAGCTACTTCTGTAAAAGAGGAGGCAAAAAAATAAGAGCGGTGAGTGGGTATTGAAAGGGTTCTCTCAGCGTTGTCTAGTATGTAAGTTAGTTAATTTAGTCGGATAAATTTTACCCGCATCAATAATTGTTTCAGCGCTTTAGTTCCACAAAAAAACAAAAGATGGAAAATTGAAAGAATATGGATGTTTAAATACAGGCAGAATGGTGAATTTGACATTGTGTGTAAAGTGGCCACTTAAACTAGCCAATAGCCAGCCACGAAAAGGTGATGAGCCTTACGCTTCAGGAGCCAGTCCACGAACATGAAATATTTCCGTGTAGAACTATCTTCTTAATCAGTGTTTTATGTCGACCTTCCCAGGAATCGAATTCGAGACTTTGAGTATGGGAGACGAACACGCCAACCTTTCCACTACGAGGCAGATTTATTTCTTCTCGATTTTTACCTGAGATAGGGCATCGAGTCGACAGCACTCGTCCATGATTTTGGTTTGTATTTTTTATCTGCCAGTACACAGTGAAAAATAAAGACATCACAATTATAAAACCCCTCTTTACGAGTTTCAGGAAAATATTTTTCACATCCTTTCAGTGACCGCGGGATTCAGCTTTCAGGATTTGTTCACGAAGCTTCGAGGATAATAATTCTACCATGACTTGCGCTACAAGTGAGGACCTTATTTTCTAGCATGATTTAACAACATGACAAGCCTTGTAGCTTGTAGGGGATGTCTGCACCCTCGTAATAAGGGTGGATTTGTAATATTTTGCACAAAGCCTGTTTTTATGACGAAAATAATGAGGGAAAATCTTGACGATTTAATGATATAATACTGTAGACAAAATACATATTAAAAAAACATTGATTTTGCTAAGGTAATATTTACAGATATTATTGGCGGCCTCCGTGGTGTAGTGGTCAAGACGCTTGACTCACAGACGGAAAGTTCCGGGTTCGATTCCCCAGAACACAAAAAAAATAAATGTGATTTTTCTCAAGCCTGGGTGTTCTGTGATGTAATTCACCGCTGTAATTGGGCCTCCTGGCCTGTTGTGGTGCAAAAATCAAATTAAATAAATAAATAAATAACAAAAATGAACAGCAAAAAACTGTCGTTCTGTTTCACCGTACGGGTAGGCAGGGAAGGTCGTTTATTCGGTCCGACTTAAAACATTCATTTTTATTATAGTAGATACATAGTTATGTTACTAAAATAATATAACAAAATGCCCAAAACATGAAATAGCCGCGCGGATGGGTCGTTGCTTTCTAATGACCGGGGCGGGAGTTTGAGTCCTCACGAGTTCCAGTTTTTTTGGCAATTATGTTTTTTTTTTAATGCATTTTTTAAAATAAAATGTTTGTGCTACATTAGAAAATATTTTTACTGAAACTATTATCTGCTAGTGCCATTTGTTATGGATTATGTATCAAATATAAAATTGACTTTTTTTTATGTGCCACACTACCCTTATGGACATTTCATCAGAATTATCGTAGCTTACTAATCTAAAGACTCACCGCTCGCACTGCTATGTAGGGATATCATAGAACTAAATAAAATAAGTAAATTATTTACTTTGTAGTTAAATCGAGAAATATCTAAAAACACATAAATATTATTTTAAGTGTGTTTTGTAAAGGGATTGTAGTACAATTTACTCAGAGGATTTGAAAGTCATTTCCCCTGTAACCTTAAGTGGACAGTGATAAATTGTCCCCAAAGATTTATTTTCACAGCCTGTCCACTCGAATTTATATGCGAAAAGGTGGACTTCTTGGAGGCGGCGATGAGTTTCATTTTACTTTTAAATTTAATGCCCAGGAAATAGAGAAAATATGCAAAAAGTAAAATAAATCTTATTTTTTTTATTTTTTATTTTTTATTTATTCATATTTTTTTCTTACAAACTATAATTAATAAAAAAAAATGTGACCTCTCACTGAGGTTACCCGTGCCGAGGACACTTAACAATATACTTTTTTATAAATATTTTTACATTTGAGAATAAACAAAGAAGACTAATAAACAGAGAAAATTAACAAAATATTCAGACTTGTTTTAAAAACTAGGTATATATCAGTAGTGAGCGGTGAGTTTTTAAATTGGTAAGCTACGAAAATTCTGATAAAATGTCTATAGCGGTAGTATGGCAAATAACAAACAAGTCTATTTTATTATTGATAAATAATCCCTAACAAATGGCTCCATCGGCTAATAGTTTCAGTTAAAATATTTTCTAATGTAGCACAAACATTTGATATAAAAAAAAAAAAATTATAAAAATATTGTTTAAAAAAATTGGAACCCCCTAAGGACTCGAACTCCCGCCTGCGTCATTAGAAAGTAACGACCCATCCGCGCAGCTATTTCGTGTTTTGGGCCAAGCGCCGAAAAAGTAATTAATAAAACTGGGTAATTCATTAGCGTACCGGTGCATTTTTGTTTAAGTCTGACTATTATAACTTGTCTTGAAATAAAACACTCTTTCTTAATAAATTAGATAAAAACGAAATAATTTAAAAGTATTCCTTACCGAGTACGATAGTTCACCAAACAAAACATAAATTACGTTTTAAGAATCATTGTTTCATCGATTATTATTCACAAAACGATATGAGTTATACATTTTATAATTCTTCATATATATTTATTCTTAACACTATACACTAGTAACATTTTTATAATAAACTTAATTTTTAAAGTTTAAATGGATACTGAAGAATAACCTACAATATTCAACTGTCATCGTATGCACAAAAAAGAATTACAATTAAAAAACAATAAGCGAATCTTTGTTTTTTTAAACCCACTAAAGGATGTTTACTATATTATGGATTAAAATATCAATTCGTTTCAATTAAAATATCAAAATATTGATTTATTTTAAAGCAAATTTACTTTCAAGCCACCGAAACATAAGTATATGCGTATATTGACACCTCCATTAGACTGTCGTAAGTCATATTGATGTATTTAAAAAAATACTAGCCCTTATCAAAAAGTATTCAAAGACTAAATTGCATTAATGAAAGTTGCAAGATTTTACTATAATCGCAAGTGTAATTTTTAGAACAAGATTCTAAAATTTTAGGTTAAAGACGTATTATATTTAGTACATCCCTCTTTTTTAATTAAAAATTAACCAATATTATTTTAGTAATACTAAAAATCCAATTAAAATAAAAATGACAATAACCATTCACCCTGTACTGGGGTTGTGTTTCTACTACTACTACCATCACGCTATTTCCCCGTAGGGGTAGGCAGAGAGAATGGACCGCCACACACGTCTATCCTGGCATATATTTCTAGCTACTTCCACATTCATACATCTTGTCATACATGCCCTTCGGTTTTGCCTGCTTTTGAGATGACCAGACTTAAGATTTTGGTTTATCTGATCATGCCACGTCTTTCTTGATTGTCCTTGTCCAACTTTACCGTTCATTTTCGCCTTATTACTCGTGTTATCGTTATTTCGTCATCCATTTGTTCTACATGACCAAACCATCTCGAAGACCCTTTCTTAATCTTATCTATTATACTTGTCTCAGATTTACACTCTCGCCTGATTTCATCATTCGTAACCCTGTCATACATTGATTTCCCACATATTTAAGTTAGTAGTAATTATTATTATAAAACCATGTAGGACTATCATATGATTAATTGTAAAGGATCTTTACCGACAAGCCATATTCATTGGCTTGGTGAGTCCTGTAAAAAAAAAAAAATTGAAAATGTTTTAAAATACCTAATATGTAATATTGTATGTAAATAATAAATAAATAAATAAATAGAAAAAAAAGATGAAGGAGTTAAATCCAGTCCTTGTCTACAAAAATATGGACAAACACAAAATAATGTTGATAAATCCACCTGGTCCATGAAGAAGTATAGAAATTGAAAAAAATAACATTTTCAGGCGTTGCCTAGTATGTAGGTGAAATAATTCAATTAGATGAATCTCACCTGCATAAATAAAGGTTTCAGATTTTTAACTTCACAAACATCAACAGATGAAACAATTGAAGGAATATAGATGTTCAAATATGAGCAGAACGGTGAATGTTACACAGTGTGTAAAGTGGCCACTTAAACCACCCATTGACAGATCATAGCCCTGTAGATGCCTATACTTCTATATTACCTTCTCTTAAATGTTCTTCATCTCTCTTGTAATATGTTAATTACCCATACTAATAAAACATACATGTATTTTTTAATAATAATAATTTATAAAAAAAACAAATAAAATAAAAATAATGACACGCGAATTCGCTTACCAATAAACCACAACGCATACTTATTTCATTCTTTTCCTTTTTAAAGATTTTTAACAGACATCGGATGCAGAAAAACACTCTTCCAGGGTTCGGTTCTATTTCGCACACAGAACTGTATTATTTATTCGCCGGGACACAGAAAAATAAGTACAGATATAAGATAATAAATCAAAATATAAAAAATAACATAAAAAAGATGATTTGATCGAATCACAAAATGAGATGGAGACTTTTCGTTTCCCCGTCATTTAAGGGATGTTTTACTTCCTATATAACTCCAAAGACCGGTAGTTTTATGTTTTCCTACCCTCTTAAGTTCATCGGTCCCACCCCTTAAATATTCTGATCACGATTCTTCATATATATAAAACCCCCATTTCAAACGAAATGGTTGCCAGAAATATATGAAATTGATAAAAAATGTTTTATCCTGTCAATTATGTTTAAGTTTATTAGTATGGAATGTTTATATTACAGAAATGAAGGACCTAATCGGAAAACAAGAATGAAAGTAGGCAAATGCTGTGGTAATGTTGTTATCCCTCAGGCGAATGTATTTTTAACTCGGTTAAAGTGTACCATCTACTTCCATTGTCCATAAGGACAATTAGTAAGTACTCACAATACAAAATTGATATTAAGAAATGGATAGTGGAGGTGGGTTGCGCACGGATCGATGAGTGGATCAAGCCGAATAGGTAAACATTTGTGTACTGTTTATGAAATTTTCTCTGCAAGTCTATTTGAATTTATTATGTTTTTTATGATTATTTTAGTTTATTTAGTTTTTTTTATTTACGATGATAATTAAGTTAATTAGATTAATTACGTTTTTATTTTCGTATTGTGTTAACTATGTTAAATAACTAATTTCGGACATTTTTCTTTATACTTATTGTAAAATGTTTCCCTCGGCACGGGACACTACCCCACCCCAGCCCCAGTGAGGTAACATTATTCTGTTAAAAAAATAATACAAAATTGTAAAAGTAGCAATAAATTAAAAAAAACAATTATGATATTAATAAAAATCGAATACTGATTTTAGTGGACTACATAATTTCGTTTATTTTATTTTATTTATTTATTTATTTCATTGGGTAAACAAACAGTATGTACACACATATTGACAATTTCTTTGTATATAGTGTAGGACACTCATGCGCTCACCAAAAAAATGTTTGCGCTTAATACAATAATTTAAATTATGTTAAATATAACAAATGTAAAAGAAAAGAAATGGAAAAATCGTCATCCTTCCAAGTCCGCTCCCTAGCTGGAGCATATCGTATCCACAAAGAGCCTCCATGCATCTCTGTCGGCCGCCAACTCTCATGCGTCCTCTCAAGTCAGGTTCTCGTCTCGAAGTTCTGAAATAAACTGCCGGTGAACTGTCAGCAGTGGACGTCCAGGACGTCGAGAACCTGATGCCTTGTAAAGTAGGCAAGGCTCTCAGGAGGCATACGCAGTATATGGCCTAGTCAACCGTGTCGCCTTCGCTTGACGACAGTTGTCACTGGAATTTGCTGCGGTCGTTCTCTTATTACTTCATTCCTCGCAAAGTCAAACCACCGCACACCCAAAAATGAAAAAATATGCATATAATGACAAAGTTTAATATCTGCTTCTCTCGATATTTCAATGGTTTTTGACCTAAATTTACATACATTGTCATAAAAAAATAACAACCTCGGTAAATCTATTGTTATATTGGTTGCCTATTCTAGGTGTTGAGATTGTTTCAAAAAGTTTGTTGACGCGTTTTCTGTGTAAAACAGAATATTTTGTCTTGTGTGTCTAGATGGCGGAATGGAAGTCTTTCAAGTAAATTAGGGGAATTAATTAATTTGTATAAAAATAACTGGTCTAACATTATTCTTCAATTTTTAAGAGAGTTTATTCCATGGTACCGCGTACTTTCAGCATAGTTAGAGAAGTTAAGGTTTAACCGGTAGTCGACCTGTTTGCACCATCAGGCATCCGGTTTGGACAAAGGGTATGATAATGATGTAATCTTAATATGAATATGGATTCCTACATATTATTTTATCTTTTCTGTTTTCGTTTCTTTCCCTTTTCCCGTCAATTTTCCGCCCAGAACACCAATCTACGAAACAGACCATATTTAATGACTTAGTCACCCCCAGTCATCGACATCATCCATAAACCCACCCTTACATCTTGAGAGGGTTGAGGCATACTTCTCCCCGGAGACGAGCGGGAAATCAATATTCTCAAGAAGGGATGTAATCAAATTAAGGGCTTCGAACCATCATTATTCCTTATTTCGGGCCATCTTGATCGAACCTCCGGACACATGAATATGAAAAATAAATGTGAAAGATGCACAGCATACAAAGTGATCACTTGAATCGTATGGCAGGTAATAAGCGATGTAAATGCCTTAACTTCCATTTACAATTTGTTTCTTTAGTTTTATTTATTTATTCATTGTATTGTATTTACATTTATTGCGACAAAAGTGCTAACATCATGGGAAAAAGGTCCTGTGTTGAATTGTGATGAATAATATCATTACCATCATATCTCTTTCCCTACCAGATGGTGCATAGGGCACTCCATTCGTATACTAAATGAAGCGTAAATAGGTCATTATGTTTTTTGAAAAATAAATATTTAAACTAATCTACAGGTTAACATATTACAACAGAGATGAAGAACGTTTTAGAGAAGATAATGTAGAAGTCTAGGCGTCCACAGGGCTTAAGACCTGTCATTGGCTGGTTTTTTTTTTTTTTTTTTTTTTTTGTTTTTTTAATATACATAAGAGGTAAATCAGAGTATTTAAAAATAAAGAATGATTACATAGCAATGAAAAACATATTAGTTTAAAAAGTAAAAAAAAAATCCCACAAACGCATGGCCTGTTCGTGGGTATACAAGAAAATTTTAATAAATTTTAAGTGGCCACTTTATACACTGTGTAACATTCACCATTCTGCCTATATTTGAACACCTTTATTTCTTAGATTCTTCCATCTGTTGACGTTTGTGAAGTTAAAGAGCTGAAATCTTAATTGTTGCGGGTGAGAGATAAGAAAAAAAATCTTCTTCTTATTACTTTTAGGGATATTATTGAATAATCTTAGAATGACGCAATTTGATGTTATTCGGTGAACGACCATTTGAAGTCACAAAGTTGTTTTACCGGCAGGATTTTAAAAAATGTGCATTTGTAAATAAACGCTTTCTTGCGGAAAAGGACTTAAACAAGTTTGATGTTTTCCACCAAATTTACCACAAAAATACCCGTTTCTCCAATCATTCGCTTCGGAAACCAAACGAAAAGTAATTGCTTCGCGATGATTTCGGAATTTTCTTTCAGCTAGCCGCTGCGCTATTCCTAAAACGAAATTAGAAAAAATGGGAATTGCGGGGGGGTTGAACATCCCCCAAGGTCCGAACCCCCGGAAATGCCAGAGAGAAAAACAATAAAAAACTGGCTGACACCCTCGAGTAACGTTAAGAGTATTTTTTACCCCCAGTCGATTCGGCCCAAGGAACTATATTAGACGGAAGAAAATAAAATAATTCTTAAGGGTTGTGAATGTGACAGACGGTGGAGCAAAGAAAAACGAATTAGAACGACTGCTCTACTGAATGACTCCCCGATCAAAAACAACAAAAAAATAGCTTAAGTCAAAATTTTGGTTCTTTTTACTCTTATAACTGTATAGGTACTTTATCTGCCCGGACCTCAGAGTAATAATGCGTAACCTAGAGAGAAGCCCTATCACTATGTTTCATAGAACGCAAGCGATGTTGGTTTTTTGGTTTGCAACAGATAGGTGGCCATTTTGTTTTATTTGACAACCTAAACATAACGGTTTGATCGGATACTTTTGTAGCTGTGCTTGGCTTTGTTTGTAAAAAAACTAGGATATTTACGTTATCTTTACATACATAATTCCTCTGTACGTGTGATGTCACCGTACTCCTAAGCGGCTCAACCGATTTACATGCAGGTTTTAGATAAATATAGATCTTTGCGCTGTGCGTGTTCGTAGATATTAAAATCTTTAAATTTAAAAAAGAAGTTAGGAGCATAAATGTTTTATTCATCGATCTACCAGGGTTGCATTCGAGTAAAATGCATTTGCAAAACAATGGAAAGATGTTGTTTTTTGTGTATAAAAAAATTTGTTTTTGAATGTTTACAAACAGCATTTGTTTTTTGTGGATCTCAATCAGATTCTTTTCTTAAATTCCTTATAATTTCTACCCATTTATTTATTTTTATTGGATTTTTGGTAACATCAAAATAATATTAAATTCAATACATTTTTTAAAATCGTATTCCTACATAAGAACACCCCTTTGTTGGTGAGACGACCGAAATTTGACGTTTGCAAAAAGAATGCCATATTTGAAAAAATATTTATTTTACGTTTTGGAATTCAACCATAAACAAGTATCTAGATACCTACTTAATTGAAATATTTCAATATTATCAATATTAAGTTTTGCAGTTTAATCGCAAACAAGTAGTTAGGTACCTACTTATCAATGAAAAGTCTTTTTTCAAGCTAATAGCAGGGAAGCCAACGTTCGGGCAGGACTACGTCTGACGGGTCCGATAGTAATAAATAAAAATCCACTATAGTGAATTCCCGTATGTTTGGTTGCATCAGTAGGAGCGTCAAAGCTGTTAAAGGAGCCAGTTTCCACAGGTAATTGATTCCGAATATTTTCCCACGATTTACATTGATTTATGGCATTTATTGTCCCGACACGTGTATTATGTTGCTTAAAAACTTTCCTTATAACTAAATATTTACTTCAGATACTATTATTTCTCAATTTAGGGGATAAATTTGTGAATTTACTTTATATATTTGTTTACTGTTTTTTTGTTTTTTTTTTAAAAGGGATAACCCGCTAAGCCTCTATTTTAAAGGCTTGTCAGCAGGTGGAAAAGAGGGGATATGAAAGGAGGTAGTGAAAAATTCACCACAACACCTAGACCAATTGAGAAGAAAATCTTTCATGGATTTTTTTCTTGCAACTCGCGGGAATCGAACCCGCGACGCCAGTTTCACAGTCGGCCGTCTAACCAACTGCGCCACGACTCCTGTCGATAATGACAGTTGTTGATAATGACAGTTGATTATTGGCAATATGTCAGGGCTGCACTAGGCATCCATATAAAGTTTGATTTTTATCGAGTAGAGGTCGATTAAAATTTCACTCGAAAATAGCAACGTTAACCTTGAAATCACATCTAAAATGATGTGTCAAAATTTCAGGCCGCTACGACTCGCCGTTACGAAGATGTGACGGACAACAATCGAAAAAAATTCTTTCGAATGACGTATGATTTTTGACCTACGTGATTGGTGCTCATTTTTAAATTTAAAAAAAAAACGGACTCAACTAATGTTAACATATAATACATTCAAACCTTTATAAAATAATTTGAGAGTACTTGTTTTATACTTACTTAACTAGTCCAAGCAAACTACCTTAATAAGAATTGAGAATAATTATTATAATAATTTATTTACGAACATTCTACCTACAAAACTCATATGGAATGAAACTAGAACCTATAGGCCTCCCTAAGGACTAATTTTTAAGATCTAGGGGTGGTTTTCTCGGGTACAGTTTTTCGTCCCTTAACTTTTTGAAATTACGAGAATTTTCAATAAATATTTATTTTAAAATGGTTTATATTTTAATTTTTTAAAAAAAGAAAAAATAAATATTTGCGTTCTTATTATTAACCCCAATATTTAATTTTGAGGGCCGTTTTCACTATTAGAAAATGGGAATCAAGTTGGGGTAGAGTGGGATTCGAACCACGGACCTTTGAGCCGTGAGTCCGATACACTAGCCATGGGACCACAACCCGACTAAACAAAAAAAATGCTCGAAATCTGAAAAATTTAAAAAACCAAAAAATATAAATATTAAAATTAACTGAATTTTCTGAAGTCCACTCCTGGTTTATTAAAATACTGAAAATTATCCGATTTCAACCCCTCTCACCTCAATGAAAAAATCTATTCATTAGTTGACACTGTTAAAATTACAAAATATTGTGTGTGCTCAAAATCCCCCGACTCGAGAGTTTCAAATACCTGAGAGTATATGCTACAGAAAATGGCAGCTTTCATATTATTTTTAGGGTCCCATCGTTCGATTATCGCTCGTCTTTTATTTCTATAATAAATTACAATGAACTTCCATCAAGAATTTTCACTTACAAACTAAACGTTTTAAAAATATGTTTGACAAACGTGGCTATTCGGTTTCCTCACTATAGGGGAGTATTCTAGTTACTATAGACAACAATATTATACAGTATGATATGGCTACGTATAGTTTTACGACGCACCCAGTGTCCTAAGCACCAATAAAACTCAACGACTATAGCCAAGTCTCACGACACGCACCAACGCAACGCTGAACACGGTGCGTAGAAAGATACAGCCCGCATACAGCGCAAATGATAATGAGATATGGTTATATTAAAAAAATGTATCCGAATATTCGTGGCATCTCTCACTTATTCATGTAGGTCAGAACTATTGTCAGAATTCGTTTTTACATAGATCGTGTTCCACTTTTAACAGCTTTTTTAACCATATAGATATCTATCATACAGGATTACAATTATTTAAAAATAGTGTATTGAAAACTTTTGAATAAAACTCCCGTTAGTCCCTTTTTCTCTTATATCACTCAAATTACATACATTAATATAATTATTATAAATCAAATTTCTCTTTTGACATTTGTATTACTACTAAAATCGCTTTAATGAAATTGTATCGACTTCTCTTGGTTTAAAATCTTCTCATTATATTGCTTCTTCAAATTTTAAAGATTACTTGCTATACTTGTTATTCCTTCTTTATTTTTTCTTTTTTCTCTGCTGCATTGGCATGTTTTTATACTTTTAAACTACTTTTAATTACTTGTATTAAATATGTAAATAAAATCAATATATTGCTGCTCTTACTATAATGTAATAATATTAAAGATTAATTTTGTATTAATACTAAAATCGCTTTAATGAAATTTTATCGACTTCTCTTGGTTTAAAATCTTCATAAAAAATCAATATATTGCTGCTCTTACTATAATTAAATAATATTAAAGATTAATTTTGTATTAATACTAAAATCGCTTTAATGAAATTTTATCGACTTCTCTTGGTTTAAAATCTTCTCCTTATATTACTTTTTCAAATTTTAAAGATTACTTGCCATACTTGTTATTCATTCTTTATTCTTTCTTTTTTCTCTGCTGCATTGGCATGTTATTATACTTTTAAACTACTTTTAATTACTTACATTATAACTGTATATAAAATCAATATATTGCTGCTCTTACTATAATGTGTCATTAATTTTGAAGATGTTTTTTAAATTGACTTAAACTTATTGTCTTATATTTCACTAAAAGATTCTTCTCATCGTTTCTTTGAATCCCTTAAAATATGTATGCGTGTATTTCGGTAGTCAGATGGCAGAAGGGACCATCTGTATTTTTGTCTATGTTTTAGTTTTCAAAAGTTTTAATTAATATTTTAGTAAATACACGCAGCAAAAAAATAAAAAAATCAGCGTCATTTAGAATGGTAATTTATTATTGAAAAAAAACACTAAAATATTTTAGTTTGTGGATTAAAGTCTTGAAATTGAAATGTATTTCAGCTCTCCTGAACATTTTTGAAATTTACGGTTGGTCCCTTCTGCCATCTGACTACCGATTTATGTTTTTCCCTTTTTTTAAAAATGTAATTACTATTTTATTTTATTTTTACATTAGAGCATTTTTTTCATTCTTTATTTCAATTCTGAACTTTTAATTACTCTTACAAATTTTCTTTATTTTTGATATTATTTCCATTTGTAAATACTCACTACAAACTACAAACTTTAAAATATCTTTTTTTTACATAAATTTTAATTTTTCAAAAACTTTCATTTATGTTTTTTTTTCCTTCTCTTTTTTATACTTTCATAATTAACCTTACATATAATTGCTTTATAATATGGAAATTCACTGGTCCATTAGAGTTAAGTCTAATTGTGTAAATTATTAAACTTTGTAACTGTACTGTATGTTTCTTAAATAAAAGAAAATAAGTAAAATAGGTATTGTTTCTTCATAAATTTTTCTGTTTTCCTAATCTTGTTTGTTTTTCATGTTTCTGGAAAGCAATCACTCTAAAAGTTCGCCTCGACTTTTGAGGTGCCTTGTATTCCCTCTACACAATCGGTTCATCCTTGTACTATATACTAGACGCGAGATATAAAGATAAACACAAAGGAATATCATTTTCTCGAGGCGCTACAAGGAAACTGAAATGTCCTCAAAGGAAAATGCAAATATTCGCTTTGTATTGGGGGATCTTAATCATCATTAGGCAGTAGCTATTAAAGATAGAGGAAAATCATCATTTTTTTACATTTATGGAACACAGAGGCAACATTTTATTTTTAAGAATGGAATACGTAACACCACACATCTACGAACTTATTTTATTTTTCTATTTTATAGAAACATGCAGTCAACAATGATTCAATTACATAATAAAGAAAAGTTAAACGAGGGTAAAGTCGATGGTAAATGAAATGAAATTATTAACATATAAACAAAGAATATTTTACAATACAATGATATTTGTTCATAAAATTATAAACTCTAATAAAAAAACAGAATTTTGGAAAAAAATTGATCGGAACCAGCATGAACATGATCACAATACTAGAGAAAAGAACAAAATTAGACTTCCATTTAGGAAAAAGGCAAAGTCACAAAATTCAATTTTATTTAAAGCAATTAAAAAGTATTACGAAATGGAAAAAAATATTTATGAAGAAAAAAACATATCAAAATTTAAAATAATGGTCAAGACATATGTGATAAACAATTTATAAATTAAATACATTTGCAAAGTTATTATTAGAACACACATAACAATATGTATGATATGTGTGCCCTACTTTAAGATTTAAATAATAAAAAAATATATAAAAAAAGACAGACCAGCGATGTTTCTAATTAATAATCGTGTAGTGAACTCTTTTGTTGGAATGAAATGGTTAGTTTTGTTGTAAGATTGCGTGAAATTAAATAAACGATTCACTTACATTGTTCTGAGGTGAAACAAATAATATGATGATTTAATTAAGTGCAACACTGAATGAACTAACTGTGACACGAATTTATATTATGTGGGCATTTGAAAGTCTTATAGAGAGAGATAGCAAAAAGCTAACTGAACTGAAGCCGACAAGGGATACGGAGATTCTGGCGGGTTTCGATCGTATCGACGTCGAGCAGTTTCTGTGTGCCTTACGCGGTGTTGTTAGCGGTAAAAATGAAGCGCATATATGTATATATATATATATATAAAATTTAGAACATTAAAAAAAAAAAATCGAAAACAATACATTTTTTACCATATTTTATGAAAAATTTAGACTATCGTTAAAGTGCCTCGTGGTGTAATAGTCAGCACAATTGCCTACCATTCAAGAGGTCTCGGGTTCGATTCCCGACATGATTGATATGTAATATTTATTCAAAAGGGTGTTTTCTCACTAGAATATTTCATAGACCCTGGACTGGTACCTGAAGCGTAAGACTGAGCATCTTACCTTCATGTAACAAAAATGATGAAGATAAGTTGCGATTGGTGTTCCAATACAGTGCCCTATGCGCCATTAGGTGCGGAAAGGGAATGATGATGATGATAATGTGGAAGAAGCTAGAAATGTGCAATTTCACAGGAAACCTTATTTTTATTATCTATATTCGTAATCCTCCTTTGAAAACCGTTTTCGAAAATTGATCTTCAATGATTTTAGCCATTTTTCGCTGCATATGTAATTTAATTTTTCCGATGGTTAGTTTTACGGTCGTTCCTAAGATCAAACCCTTAGTCCGGGGAGTGAAAATGCAATAACTTGCATTTTACTCCGATTCTGCACTAAACCTTCGGACGATACTTATCATAAATTTTCATGTCTCAAACAGAGGCGAGCGTAAAATGTAGAAGATAAATTTAACGGCATCAAAAATAAAGATTAATACGCGGAGAGGAACTCCCCAGGGGCGCCGACTCTCTCCTTCATAAATAATAAATAAAATATACAGTACTGTAAAATTCAATTGTAATGCATATGAAGGTTTTATAATATGTGAGTTGCATTATTTTTTACCTTGCTTATAATGTAAAAGGTTTATTTTATTTTTATTTTATTGAAATAAACGGCACTTAGTGCCTTTTACATATTAGTTACATATACAGTTAAATATACATACATGTAAGTATAATTATAAGTAATACAGTGCATTTAAAACAAAATTATAATTAACAAATTAAGAAAGTCTAAAAATGATAAACTTTATAAAAAAATAAAATATTACCAGTTATAGAATTATCGATAAAAAATTATAATTTGCCATTAGAAATACTTTGAACCCGTTAAAAAAAACTAAGAAAACAATTTTGAATTCCACTAAACAAAAAATATATACTATTATTAATGTATAAAAATATTTTATTATGATGTTAAAGAAAAAAATAAAAATATTTTGTACTTATAAATAAATTCAAGAAAAGAAACGAAAAAAGAAAAAAAAACACTAATACAGAAGTTTGAACAATTTTGAACAAAAGTAACAAATAGTTATCTAGTTATGGACAGACAATTAAAATTGACAAAACACATAGACGAACTCACTAAAGTAATGGCATCACTACATAGCCTCTTCTACAAAATTAAAGATTTTATACCAAGAAAGAAAAAAATATGATGTACGAAGCCTATGTCAAAAGTAAATTGAGTTTCATGATCGCCTTCTGGGGAACTGGCAACAAGACAGACATAACAAGAATACAAAGACAACAAAATAAAATTCTTAAACTAACATACAACCTACCCTACCTGACCTCTACGACTGAACTGTACAAAAAAACACACCAGTTTGACATAAACTACTTGACTAAAATTGAGACCTTTAAAATTGTGCACAAAATAACACTGGGAAACATACAAGACGACGACATAATATTAGTCAAAAATGCTGACATACACAAATATAACACCAGACAACAACAACACTATCATATTGAAAAAGCAAAGACAAACTCAGGACAGTCAAAAATACTACATAATGGACTTAAACACTACAACGACCTACCGTACTACTTGAAAACTTTTACTGAAGGCAAATTTAAAATCAATCTGAAAAAGCACACGATGACTGAACTAACTAGACTAGACGAGACATAAAATGACTAGACAATATTAAATTTCTAATGTAACCCTAACGGGTTTTTTAAAATTGAAAAAAAAAAAAAAAAAAAAAATTACCCATGAAATACAGGAGAAGAGCCGTTCTATATGTACTCAATTTCATGTGCAACGAGTCACCAACGTTTTGGTACTCATTGCCTAGAGTGTGAAGTCTTTTGATGACTGCATTTTTACCATATGTTGCCACAGTATTGGTAGTTTTGCCAATTTGTCCTTTTCGGTACATTTAAATTAATTAGTGATAAAAAAAATTCAGGGGTGTCAACAAACAGAAAATGATGTATATTTATTAAAAAGGACAGTTATTTATTTGCTAACTCAATGTCGTGGGTTCATGAGCTTACTGCTCAGATTTAGACTACGCTAAGAAAATTGACTTAAATATGGGTTGTTTCGCGTTCCAGGAAAATAATGAAAAAATATTTTTCTGGTAAAAATTTGGAGATAGGTAATTTTCTTTGCTTTTTCTTTAATCCTTTTTTTTCTCTCGCTAACAATAAACGATGTGCCATAAAACATGCCCTTAGTAATGATTTTTCTCAGGAACCCACAGAGCATATTACGGGTGGGAATATTAGATATTATACATGGAGATAAATTACCTGGCATATGGTGTGGAGGAAGTAAGCGCCGCGACGCCGACGCCGTGTATATAATAACACATACTTGCATACAATTGGGGTGGTGAAGACGAAGAAAATTGCGTATTACGGACCGTGAATAGGTGTGCAGGGTTGGATTTACTATTTATTCATTGTATTTTTGTTTTTTTTGGCCACAACAGGCCAGGAAATACCACATTTTTTTGCATTTTTAAAGTAATTGGACTAGGAAAAAAATAAATTATTACTAACATAAAAAACACGTTTTCATTTGTTATTTTGAATTCTGGCAAAAACGGTCATTGCATTGGCCACGACGAAGACAGAAGAAGACCCGCAATTCTTGGTAACAAAAGTCTACGATATATGCAAGAAAACCCATTTGCTTATAAATGTTGATAAATCGAAAGTAAAGGTTTTTGGAAGGAATGAAAATATAACTAAATGTGCGATCAGAGTGAACGGAGGAGATATTCTGAATCAGGTAGAAAAATTTGTGTATCTGGAGAGTATGCTTACTAGAGATTGAAAGACTGAGAAAGATATTGAAAGGAGGGTGAGTGCCGGGAACAGGGTGTACGGTGCACTGAAATCAACTTTGGCAAACTAATGTTTATCGGAAGAGGCAAAACTAGCAGTTCACAATAAAGTTCTAATGCCAACATTAATACATGGAATTGGAAAAATAATTATGAAAGCAGGTTAAATACTGTTGAAATGCGATCCCTCAGGCGAATGCGTGGTAAAACGATGTATGATAGGTGCACAAATGTCGAGATCCGTGAACTGTGTAAGGCTGAGACATGCCTTATCGACAGTATCAAGAAAGGGGTGCTGCGTCGGTTTGGACATGTAGAGCGAATGTACAGCAAAAAAACGGCTTAAAGGATCTACGATGCGAATGTTGATGGATGCAGAAAACGAGGAAGACCGAGAAAGACATAGCACGATCAAGTCCATCAAATACTTGAAGATGGACATGTCAAGAGAAGGAATGATCGGCGTGCGTGCACGAGAAGATGTATGAATGTAGAGGAAGCGAGGTCTGTATGCAAAGACAGAGTGATATGGCGTTTTATCCTCTCTGCCTACCCCTACGGGGAAATGGCGTGATGGTTTGTCGCAAAAACGGTCATTGCGTTGACCACGCCCCTAATACGTCTCGATTCATGTTTATTTTAAACCTTGTTCCTAACCTTTCAAATTTTAATAGAACATCGTCACGAATATTAACACAGGACTTTTAGTCCCATGGAGTTGGTTGTCTCAAATAATGTACAATAAACTTATGTATGTAAATAAATAAATGAATAAATCGATCGAGTATCGCTTACATACATACTATGCAACGCCTGAAAGTTTTTTTTTTTATTTCTATACTTCTTCATGGACCAGATGGACTTCACAAATCATCTTCACAATCCACAATGCAAAATCCCTTAAGATATTCCGGAGCAGAGTAGTGCAGTGCCTTATACGTTAGTGAATATTACAAATAAAAGTGAATATTACAATTATTAGTGCTAAAATATTTTTAGTTTTTGTCAAAGGAACAGTCATGTTCTGAAAATATTAAATGTGATTTTACACGGCCTAAACAAGTTCCTACATCATCATCATTCCCTTTCCGCACCTAATCGCAGTGTATCTTGATCATTTTGTTTGTTACATGAAGGTAAGATGATCAGTCTTACTTACGCTTCAGGTACCAGTCCTGGGACTATGAAATATTCTAGTGTGAAGACCCTTTTAAATAAATATTTCAAATCAACCAAAATAATAATAATAATGTTTGGCTGATTTATATAGCGCCATTTTTATAAAAAATCACCTCGAGGGCGCTTTACAATTGCATATCTAAACTTACATTCTAACTAAACTTAAGTGATATATTATATTTCCAAATTTAAAAATGAGGTTATGATAGTCTAAAGAAGTGGGATTTTAGTTAGGACCTGAACTGACTGGGACTGTCGATGATTCGTAAGTTTGAAGGCAACCGGTTCCAGGCAGAGGGGCCATATCGGGAATCGAACCCGAGACCTCTTGCATGGTAGGCAAACGCGCTGACTATTACATCACGAGGCCGACTCCTACATACTAGTTTAATTATTTTGAGAGCTCAAACACTCTCATAATAGAATATTTTTCAATGTTATATTTTCTTGACAAAATAAAAACACTGCGGGTTCCATTTCATCCCTGTCTTTATAAGGAGACCTTCCCCTAACGAATGTCTAACGGGCAGTGGGGGTCGCTACTGGCTACACTAACGTGGTGCAGGTTAACCCCGACTTTTAAAATACCGCTCTAACAATTTTATGCGGCAAAAAAATTCAATTAAATTCAAAATTTAAAAAATTTCAACATCCTGAGTAATCGAAGATTTGTCGGCCTCGTGGTGTAATGGTCAGCGCGTTTGCCTACCATGCAAGAGATCCCGGGTGCGATTCCAGACATGGTTTATATGAAATATTTAATTCGAAGATTTGTAAAGTCAAAATGACAGGTATTTTTTTTGTAATCAATTCCCCAAAAAAAAAATGCGTGTAAAACTCGTTTGTTTAACGTAGATGCTCCAAATTTAACTTACGTTGTCGCCTTTTTGATATTTTTAATACAAAATTTTGTGTTCTCAAAAAAACTTTTTGAAAAACTGTAAAATGAAACATTTGTCTGTGTGTAATAAGTTTACTACTACAACTACTACCATCACGCCATTTCCCCGTAGGGGTAGGCAGAGAGAATGGACCGCCACACACGTCTATCCTGGCATACAATCCTAGCCTTTTCCACATTCATACATGCCCTTCGGTTCTGTCTGCTTTTGACATGACCAGACTTAAGATTTTGGTTTATCTGATCATGCCACGTCTTCCTCGGTCGTCCTCGTCCAACGTTGCCGTTCATTTTTGCCATATATACTTGTTTTACCATTCTCTCGTCGTCCATTCGTTCTACGTGACCAAACCATCTCAGAGACCCTTTCTCAATCTTATCAATTATACTTGACTCAGATTTACACTCTCGACTGATTTCATCATTCGTAACCCTGTCATACATTGATTTCCCACACATTCGTCTAAGAGATCGCGTTTCAACCGCGTTCACTCTGCTTTCATCCTTTCTCTGCCAGTTCCATGTTTCACTCCCATGCATAAGTTTTGGGACTAAAACTCCGTTGTTGATGTTTGTGAAGTTAAAGAGCTGAAACCTTTATTTATGCGAGTGAGATTCATCTAATTGAAATATTTCACCTGCATACTAGGCAACGCCTGAAAAACAGATGAAAGAATTGAAGGAATATAGATGTTCAAATATAGGCAGAATGGTGAATGTTACACAGTGTGTAAAGTGGCCACTTAAACCAGCCATTGACAGGTCATAAGCCCTGTAGATGCCTAGACTTCTATATTACCTTCTATTAAATGTTCTTCATCTCTGTTGTAATATGTTAATATAAACAGCTCCCCAGGGAGTTGAATCCAGTTCTTGTTTACAAAAATTTGGACAAACTCAAAATATTGTTAATATTATAAGTTTCATGTCTAGTCTGCCTAACTAGGTACAACCTGTTTTAAGGCAGACATTTTTATGCAAAATAAACAATAACATGACTACCTACTAGTAAATTTATTATAGAGTTATACAATATTTGAATACCTATACCATTTATTGTTTTAGAAATTATATGAGTAAGTTTTCCGATTTTTCTTTACTTTTTTTTGTTAATCCAGTTACCATTTTTTATTACAAACTTATTAAATTGGATTCCTGTCATGGTTTTGTAAGGTTCGGATAACATATTGAATATTTTGGGGCTCAGAAATTTCTTTGCCCGAATTCAGAGTTTGGTGCATTTTAGGTTCGTAAATAGGCACCAATATTAGGCACAAATTCAGCAAAAATAAAAATAAATAGACCTTTATTTGAGTATATTATACAAACAGACTGAATCTTTGGTTCATCGGTTATTGTTGCAAAGTCAGTAGTACTCACTTCCTATGTTCAACAGAATGAGCATGAACCCAACCCACCTTGGTAGCAAGTATGACTGCTTGTATTAATGTTTCAGGGGTCTAATTATTTTATTTATTCCATCTTCAAATAAAAAAAATACAAATTTAAAATACAATAAAAATATTGCAGATATAAAAACTAAAAAAAAATAGAAATATTATATATACAGGGTTTTCATTAAAACCTGTCACACCCGAAACCACGATGATCAGTATGAGCAAGAAGACATATTGGCACATTAAAATATATTAAAAAAAAAAAAAATGAAAAAAAGGAAATGGTTGCTTACTTTTGCAAAGGGAGAAACGAGGAGGGGGAGGGGGGAATCTGATACTGCGCCGCACTCCCCTCACTTCTCCCCTGCAGAAGTGGGCAACCATTTGTTTTTTTTTTATATTTTACTTTTAAAAATTTTCTTTGTTCTAAATATTTTTTCTTAATGTGCTAGTATGTCTTCTTGCCCATACTGATCATTGTGGTTTCGGATGTGACAGGGTTTAAAGAACCCCTGTATATATACTCGTACATACATACATAATACATTATATTTGTACAAAACTTTTACAGGATGTATGTACTATTTTATTGTATTTTATATTCTTATATTGTAACAATTATTGCATAAATAAAAGCATGTTACTGAGCAAGTCCATCAATATAAATATTTAGGATGCTGACTGAATGATAAATGGGATCACTCGCAAGAGATCAAAGTCAGAATAGGGATGGCGCGAGACTGCTTTTTCAGGATGCGTGATCTTCTTTGCAGTAGAGACTTTAATTTAGACCTCCGATTGCGCATCGCTCGATGTTACGTCCTCTTTGTACTTTTTTACGGCGTCGAAACGTAGACTCTTACCCAAAACACTTCGAAAAAGATCGAAGCCTTTAAAATGTGGTGCTACATGAAGATATTAAAAATCTCCCGGGTGGATAGAGTCCGAAACGATGATGTTCTCCGACGGATGGGAAAAGATAAAGAGGTACTGAAGACCATAAAGAAAAGAAAACTCGAGTACTTTGGGCATGTGATGAGAGGCGAACAATATAACATTTTACAAGTCATTCTACAGGGAAGGATTGAAGGGAGACGCAAAGCAGGGAGAAGGCGCATCTCTTGGCTTAAGAACTTGCGCGACTGGTTCCATTGCAGCACTCAGTCCTTGTTCAGGGCAGCTGCCAACAAAGTAAGAATCGCAACGATGATTACCTACCTCCAACGGGGAAAGACAAAAACAATAAGAACAATTTTTTTAATCAAAAAAAAAAATATATATTTATAATTTTCATAAAAAGTACATGTTTTTGTAAAATTTACTTACACATCAAGTAAATGTTAGCACTGTAACTCTCCGAAAAAAGAGACTAACTCTTGTGCTTGGAGAGTGACTTATACTGTTTTAGTTGTTTATTTATAAGAGTTTATATAATTTTAAATACTAGTATAGAAAAAAGAAAAAAAAAAACATAAGATATATAAAGAAAAAAACATAAAACAATAATACATTCATACCAATTGAAATTTAATGTTGTTTTTACACGAGTTCGAAAAATTTCTTTAGATTAACTTTTAATTAATTTGTTGATATATTATTTTTAATAGTTTTTAGTTCGTTAGGAAGTTTGTTATAATTTTTTACACCTTTGAAGACAAAGCCATTTTGACCATGACTTGTATGGAATTTAGGAATTTTAATATTATGTTGGTATCTGACTGACTTATTCATTTCAAATCCTTTTATTTTTTATTTTTTATATATTTATATAACATAATTTATTTTATAAAGAGTATCTACTTAAAAATAAAGATAAAAAATAAAATAAAATGAAAAAGAGTGTTTTCATATTAGAATATTTTATAGCTCCTGAAAAGTTAAGTTTATACATAAAGAAATTCCAGATTAAAAAAAAATCTAGAAAAAAAATTATATAAAGCTCTTTTCTGTTCCGTATTTTATTAGAAAACCATACACTAGAAAGCTCACGTGAATACAATCGCCTTTTCGAATGCAATTAGAGAAATAATCGATAGTCTTCGGGAAAATGGATCACTTCGGGGTAGAAAATGGAAGGAACTGCGGGGGTTGGGGAGGTTCCCCTACAGAAATAGTAGAGGGTAGAAAAAGTTCATGTTCTTCTAAGCGTATAATCTTTCTTACCAATACTTACTTAATCCCCGCCATATATGGATATACTTTCATATATAATATAATAAAATATATTTGATTTACTATTCTTTCATGCGTCCATTAGTTTCACGAGACCATACCATCTTGGTGACCCTTTCTTAATCTTATCAATTTCGCTGAAACGAAAAAGTTCCTAGTACCGGGTAAAAAAATAGGTTGTTACTAAAAAGTAGGCGACGCAGAAGCCTGGGTGAAGATCTTTGCGATGTCCCGTCGGTGATGGGTAATAAATACTCACACGAGAGGTAGTATCACACGTGGTCAATATAGTGCAGGCAATTGGTAAAATAAACCAAAGTAGGGAACAAAATGCCGAACACTCCTCTAGTGGAACGGTAGGCCCGTTGACTGCTGCCAACAGGCCGGCTTCTCCTGAAGAGTTTTAAGTGGTTTCCCCTCCACATGAGCAAATGCTGAGATGTTCCCGATTGGCCCACATTAGTATATCCTTCCTGATCCCAACAGTTTAGATAAATTTAAAGAAATTTAAGTGCAACAAATTCAATTTTTGAAATAAAAACCTTGTATATTTTAAGCAAGGCAAATAAAAAAGCAACTCCCATCCAAAAAAAAACTACCATCACGTCGATTCTCCGTTGGGGTAGGCATAAATAATGGACCGCCACACACGTCTCTCCTGGCATACAATTTAATACCTTCTTCCACATTCATACATCTTGTCATACCTTCGGTTCTGCCTGCTTTTGACATGACCAGACTTTTTAGTTTATCTGATCATGCCGCGTCTTCCTTGGTCGTCCTCGTCTCACGTTACTGTTGATTTTGGCCATGTATTACTTAATTAAACAATATTTTGAGTTTGTCTAAATTTAACTTTTCGTCGGCAGTTCGTGTCAGAACTACGGGACGCGAACCTGACTTAGGAAGAAGCACATGAGCTGGCAGCCGACAGAGGTGCTTGGAGGATCTTTGTGGATCTTTTGATTTTCGCCATATATTATTTAATTAAACAATATTTTGAGTTTGTCTAAATTTTTAAAAATGAAATTTTTAAAAATTAAAAATTAAATTTTATTAACTTATTTTGGTATCACATGCTACGGATTTATTCAAATGATTGTCTTGTAAAATAGGCAATCGTGGTTAAGACTCTCAGGAGACATCCGCAGCACATGGCTAAGCCTACTGCATCGCCTTCGCTTGATGACAGTTGTCACCGGAGTTTGCTGCGTCCGTTCTCTTATTAATGAAGTAAATTCCTTACAAAGTCAAACCACCGCACACCCAAGATTCTTCTATGACACCTTTTTCAAAACTCATAATTTTGCTGTTTTAGGCCCTAGTGAGGTGCCGCGGTTCGCATCCGTAGAGGAGAATAGGTGTTATGCGTGCATTATATAGGCGGCATTTGGTTTTTACTGTGTGAATATCCGATCTCCAGACAGCCTTCATACAGTTGAACGTGGCGCCTGCTATTCCTAGTCGCACTCCCAGTTAATTTTGAAGGCTTCCATTTTCCGAAACAATAACAATTTTAACAATAGAATCAATAAATTAAAATTGTTTTGTTAAATGAATTCAACAATCTGTAAGAGTTCATAAATTAATTTCAAATAAAAATAACTTTTTTCTTCATTTACACATCCATAATTTTCTAATCTAAGGATGGTGTTTGTCTACAAAAAAATAGACGCACCAGCTCATTTCTGTACTGTGGTTTTGGAGGCCACGGATGTGATTGATGGTCCAGTCGACGAATTAATGGAGGCGTATTTGTATCGGCAGTGTAAGAAGCGAGAATATTAATGTGCTGGCTTTGTGAACGGGACGCGATCATCAATCGAAACGTATACAGCAATACACCGTACCGACTTCGCATTGTTCCGTTCAGAGTAATTAAAACTTCGAATAACGCATGTCGAAAAAGCGAGATGGATGTTTAAACATAGAAGGAATTGTGAAAAATACAGTGCATAGTCGTAATTTTCCTGCTCGCACCTAGCGGTGCATAGGACATTGTATTGGTACGTGATTTTTGTAATATTTTTTTATGAAGTGCACTTTATATGGATTCAGCATTTTCAAAATACTTAATGCTATAAGTGATGTCCCATCTCTGTTGCAATTAATTTCTTTTCATGTCCCCAACCGCGTCACCAGAAGTCACAATCTGCTGTTTATCAAATCTTCTAAGAGCAAATTATGCCCCGGTGTCCAGCTACTACTACTACTTCTACCATCGCGCCATTTCCCCGTAGGGGTAGACAGAGAAAATGGACCGCCACACACGTCTATCCTGACATCCATTCCTAGCTTCCTCCACATTCATCTCATCATACATGCCCTTCGGTTCTATCTGCTGTTGACATGACCAGACTTAAGATTTTGGTTTATCTGATCATACCACGTCTTCCTTGGTCGTCCTCGTCTCACGTTGCCGTTTTCGCCATATATATTTGTTTTACCATTCTTTCGTGGTCCATTCGTTCTACATAACCAAACCATCTCAGAAACCCTTTCTTAATCTTTTCACTTGTCTTTGTAAAATTGTGTATTTTGTGCATTAAATAAATAAATAAATAAAAATAACTTATATTTGACTCGGATTTACACTCTCGCCTGATTTCATCATTCGTAACCCTGTTATACATTGATTTTAGATCGCATTTCAACCGCGTTCATTCGGCGTTCATCCTTCCTGTGTCAGTTCCATGTTTCGCTTCCACGCATAAGTGTTGGGACTAAAACTCCATTGCGCACCGGTGTCCAGAATGCGTAGATTAGTCAATGACGCCACAATGTGGCCACTTTAAACTCTGTGTAACATTCACCATTATGCCTATGTTTCAACATCCACATTTCCTCAACTCTTCCATTTCGCCGAGTGTTCTGCCCACTGTCATTTTAATTTTTCTGCCCGATTCATGAAATCCACAACTCCGATTCGGCGCCTTATTTCTTCATTTCTTATCATGTCTCTTAGACACATACCGAGCATCTGTCTATCTATGGATCGTTGTTTGCATTTTAGTTTCTGGCTACTTTTCTGTGTTACAGACATGGCTTCTAGTCCGTATGTCTTCACCGGCAATATACACGATTTATAGACATACATTTTTAAGCGTACAGGGACTTATCAACAGCCTAGTATGTAGATGAAATAATTCAGTTATATAAATCTCACCCGCATTAATAATAAATACAGGTGTAAATAAGGTTGTAAAAAAGGTTTAAAAAACAATATATAAATAAAGGTATATAGATATTCTAATATGGGCAGACTGGTAAATGTTACACAGTGTGTAAAGTGGCCACATAAACCAGCCAATGCCAGGTCATAAGCCCCCGAGCCTAAAAGAACTTGTAAAAATATATTACGCAATAACTCAATCAGTTTTGGAATATGGGATAACTGGATGGGGATGTGCAGATGACACACTGATCAAGCAAATAATAATTGCACAAAAAGCTTCAATAAAAATTATCGTAAGAGTCCCAATCAGAACTAGCTCCCTCGGTAAATTTGTAAATCTTAATGTCAAATCTATAAAACAACTTTATGCAAAAGCTTTGTTACTATACGCACGTAAACATTATTCTCTACCTTCCGTTACAAATACAAGAGTTACTAGATACTCCACCCTGATGCTGCAAAAAAATAAAAAAATAAAAACAACCTTCGGTCAAAGAGGATTGGCCAACTACTCGGTTAAAGTGTACAATCTACTTCCATTATCCATATGGACAATTAGTAAGTTCTCACAATATAAAATTGCTATTAAGAAATAGATAGTGGAGGTGGGTTGCGCACGGATCGATGAGTGGATCAAGCCAAATATGTAAAATGTATGCACTGTTTATGATTTTTTTTAATTAGTCTATAGAAAATGGTTATGTTTTTGATGAATATTTTTGTTTTTTATTGTTTATTATGTTAATTAGAATTAGGTGAATTAGTTTACTAACCTTTTTTTATTGTTATTATTTAGTTAATTTTGTTAAATAGCTAATCTTAGGCATGTTTCACATTTTGTAAAATGTTTCCCTCGGCACGGGACACCCAGTGAGGGAACATTATTCTGTATAAAAAAAAGAATACAAACAATGTAAAAGTATAAATAAATAAATAATGCGTATGCCGTGCGATGTCATACCATGGGCTTGTTCACGGATACTACACAATAAAAGTATAAACAAATAAATACCTTAAGATGTTCTTTATCTCTGTTGTAATATTTTAGTACAGGGACTTGTTTATTTTCAAAAACATACTTAAGCTTGTAAGTTTGCCTGTGTCCTAGGTACATGTATTTATTATCCACTTGATTCTGTATGTATTATTTTATTATTTGAATTGATTAATTTTAGAGTACCGGCTGTCAACACTAGGAGTACTTTATTGTTTCATTGCTCCAGTACTTCTTCCAACCAACAAAACAATTCATTGATACCGAGACTGCATAGGTTAGGTAACACTTATGGAACGGCTGCAGACATTCTGTCCAATTCTTTACCATCTTATAAGTCCAAAATATCAAGTTTATTTGTAGCTGCTCGTCAAACCATTATTGACAATTCAATTTCATAATTTAAAAAAAATACTTACTTGTTTATTTTTATTACCTTATACTTGTTTTTTTTATTTTTTACCATTATATCAAATTGCACTGTAGTATTGGCAAATACGCATTTCATAGATACATATTTTTATTTCTTATTTTTTCGTAATAATATATGCTTGCTTGTTTATTAATTTAACTTAAAAATGTCTTTCTTGCTTACCGTAACACTTTATTTATTGTTTGCCTTACAGAATTTATTTCATAAGCTTATATCTTTGCATTTTTTGTTTATATGCTTACTGTTTTTTCTTGCATACCTTTGTTATTATTGTTTTTTTTTTTTTTTTACTTTGTAAAACTTTTTATCATATTCTTTCTAACTAATTTCACATATTTTTTCTGTATATTCTGTTTATTATTTAGTATGTTAGCATGTAATTCATTTTTATTTTTTGTAAATGCCTTTTGGGCGTTAATGAACAAAATAAATAAATAAATAAATTATTTACATATTAAAATAAATTTAAAATGTTTAAAAACCACATGTGTTTATATTTATTTAAATTTTATAGCGAATAACCTCAAAGACGGTGCATCAAATATCTATTGTATATGTGAAATTATGTTCAGATTCTGACTAAATATTTATTGCAGATTTCTGATCCGTGTAACACGGTAATGACTCTCCAAATAAGGCTTATACATTTTTCTTATTTTTGTGATTAGTGCCACATTTATCATTGTTCGGGTCATTATCAAAGAAATAGCTTCATGCCGTAGGCAAATCTGTAGTTACATGAATTATGGATACATTTATAGCAGCTAGATGCCGGCATTCTCGGGTAATTATGCCCTGAAAAACTCCTAATGTACTGTATGCATAAATTGAAGAAAAAGGTTGCATTTAACTTTTTATTTTATTTTGTTTATTCTTTTTTTCTCATAATAAACAATAATAAATCTTAAAAATAATGTCACCTCACTGGGGTGGGGTTACCCGTGCCGAGGACACTTAACAATATACTATTTTGAAATTAAATTTGAGAATAAACAAAGAAGACTAACTTAATAAATAGAGATAATTAACAAATAGCTGCTATAAATGTATCCATAATTTTGAGAGAAGCAGACATTTAACATTATTATTATATAAATATTTTTTCATTTCGTTTCTTTTACATTTATTATATTGAACATAATTTAAATTATTGTATTAAGTGTAAACAATTTTTTTGGTGTGTGCATGAGTTTCTTACTCCAATATACAAAGAAATTGGCAATATATGTGTACATACTGTTTGTTTACCTTATAAAAATAAATAAATAAATAAACAAATATTCAGACAGTTTTAAAAACTAGGTATATATCAGTAGCGAGCGGTGAGTTTTCAAATTGGTAAGCTAAGAAAATTCTGATAATGTGTCCATAGCCGTTGTATAGCATATAAAAAACAAGTCTATTTTATATTTAATAAATAATCCCTAACAAATGGCTCAAGCGGCTAATAGTTTCAGTAAAAATATTTTCTAATGTAGCACAAGTTTTAAAAACAAGGTTTTTATGTTCATCTATATTATTTATATTACAAAACACACAATGAAAATAACAAAAACCTAACATAAGCTATACCCTTGTGGAGCAGTTGATTCAATATTGGTATGGGCGAATGAGACTATCCATTTTACTTCTACCTAGCTCCACTATACATTTTTTTAAAGCCTTTTAAAACATTTTCTCGTTACTAATTGTTTTAATAGAAAGTGGAAGTAGGTCTTAAGGAAGTAAATAAGATTTTAATTCAATAATACTCAAAATACCTTTGTCCGAAAGTGGTATTGGTATGTATTTGTTTAAGTTGTCTTTGTGTTGAGGATCTAGTGATTATATTATTTGTATGTGATTTATTGTGGGGGTTATGTCTTTCATTTGTATTTATTTATCCACTTTAATTTATTAAAAAGAAGATTTCTAGAGGCATCGATACAGTAAGATTTTCCTAGTGCTGTGTGTGTTTTCTACAAATTAAGAAATGCCGTTTTTGTGATAAACACTATTTTCAGAAGGTGATTATTACCGGAATGCGATCTCTCAGGCGTATGTGTGGTAAAACTATGTGCGATAGATGCACACATGTGGAGATCCGTACATTATGTAAGGCTGAGACAAGCATTATCGACAAAATCAAGAAAGGAGCTCTGCGCTGGTTTGGACATGTAGGCCAAATGGACAGCGAAAGAACGGCTAAGAATATTTACAATGCGAATGTCGATGGACGCAGAAATAGAGGTAGACCGAGGAAGACATGGCATGACCAAATCCAACAAATATTTGAAGATGGTCATGTCAAAAGTCGGAATAATCGGCGCGCGTGCATGAGAAGATGTATGAATGTAGAGAAAACGAGATCTGTATGCAAAGATAAAGTGATGTGGCGTCTATCCTCTCTGCCTACCCTTACGGGGAAACGGCGTGATGGTTTGTTGTTGTTGTTGTTGATTATTACAGTTCTTGTAAGAAAGCGGCCTGGCTGTTTTTAGCAGAACATAAAATCGACCTTACGGCAGTGGCGAATGGTGATTTTATTAACAGGTAAGCTATAAAAAAATATCATATATTTGTACCTTCATAGAAGGTACATAATATAATGTAAGTAATATATTCTATAAATTTATATTTTTCTGTGATTCTGTGTGATACAACAACTCCCATCCTTGAAATCAACTCAAACGATGTTACTTCGTGAAATATTATATTATATAGATATATTATCCATTACTTTAATACATAAATCATAAATAAAAAATTGCATTATGAATTCAGTCGATATTAGGTATTCAATTAAAATGTCAACTGGCCGAATTGTTCTAGAAATTAATAGTGCTAAAAACGGCCGCGTCGAGCGCCATATGTCCTTCAATATGACGCAATAAAGTAATTATGGTCTTAAGTCAAAAGTACCATCTCAAAGAAAAATAGCTGAAAAAATGTTTGAAATACTGTTTTCCAAATGAAGAATATTCAAATAATTTGTGAAATCTGCAAGTTTAATCTAGGAGAAAAAATCTGCACTGGGGTTAAAACATTCAAAATATGGTATATTTTTTTTTTTTAAAAACAAGCTGGAATAATCGGCTAGTTTCTTAGCTCACCGTAGGCACTGGGCGCGCTTAATTAATATTTATATTTATATTAGGATAAAAATACAAACGGTGGAAATTATTTAAAATAAATGGTAATTATTTATTTGTTTTTTTGTAAATAAAGTTACAATAAAACATTATTATGGTTAGTCAAATATCATGGTAAGCTGCGCATAATCGCTTCTATACACGGTTCGCCCCTGCCTTGCACCCGATATCTGCTGCTGGTTTCTGTATAACTACGTCCAATTATCCAACTCTATTAGTAATCTGGGAATCATAATTGACAGCCATCTTAGATGCCATCCCCGTATTATTTTGACTGTGTGCCTATTGCAAAATGATACGGCTGATAACGTTAATTCTGGCGACAAGTGGATTTAATCCGTCCATAGATTCTTGTGAAATTGGTTCTTTTTTCTGGTAAATATGACGTTATAGTTTCATTACTCGATCGGAGTGTAATGTATGCTGATTGGCCAGAGTTTGCCCCGTATATCATGACTTATTGGACACCATAATTCCTAGGTTATTATGACAAGTATAGTCATACCAGCTTGAAGATACTTGCGGTCTCATATTTATCATTAGAGGCGCGATGTAGAAGTCTGAATGTGGACCTAGTAGATCGCGTAACATTGAAACGTCATAAGGACGAACCGCGCGAGGTAAAATCGAGCAATAATCGGCAGAACAACGTAAGCGACATTTTTGGCGAATTTCTTTTTTTAAGGAAAAGTGTTCCAGGTTCCCCCTGCACAAATGTCAAAAACATCAAAATGTGATATAACTTACACAAAACATAAGTAAAAACACGGATATTTATATTACGAGAACGACTTTGGATAAAGAAGGACTCCCTGGGTGGTCAGAGGCAGTGGATCCGAATACCACCCCCGTAAGGGGAGGACAAAACAAAAGAACGTGTGCGTTCCGCTCGGAAGGAAGCACTGACCCAACTGAATGAGCATCCTACAGGAACAGTTGCCTGTACCACCATATTTTACCCACCTAGGCGTCCGCGCATCTGAGGAGCTCCCAACGCGATACCCAAGTCCGGACAAACTGACTGAAAAGTGCAAAATTCGTACTCTTGGCCATCAGATCCACATCCCACGCTGGTCGCATGACCCCTGTCAGACCATTCAGCACCTCATTGGCATCATCCAATAGCACACAGTGCCACAGGATATGTTCTGCCGATTGATGGTTATCTCCGCAAGCGCAGCTCGAGACAGGGGCAAGTCTCAGCTTATGAAGCTTGTCTCTAAACTCCCCATGTCCCGAAACCATTTGTGCGGTATGATGGTCAAACATCAAGAACTTACTACACATCGTGTGCCCGATAGAAGGTAAAAATGATCACGTCCATCTCATTGTACAAAAGTCAACAGATGAAAGAGTTGAAGAAATGCGGACGTATAAACTTGGGCAGAATGGTGAAAGTTGCACAGTGTTTAAAGTGGCCAATTAAGCCAACTAATGACAAGTCATAAACCCTGTAAATGCGTAGACTTCCATATTACCTTTTTATTTTTTTTTCTTCTGTTGCAACAAATTTAGATTAAATGTAAAATCTAAAGTCACCACTGCTTTCGTAATGTCATCGTATCACTGGCAGCACTATAGTAAGTAGCGACTGTAATTCGCTCCTGTCACAGGTAATTCGTTATTCATAGCGGTGATTACGGCACAGGTATAATAATTACAAGGTATTTTGATACATAATTGTTTCAGAATCACCCACGGCTTTCCATACACCCCACACCCACTTTTAAAACACCATCAATCACCGATCAATTTACAATTACGTTTTTTTTAAATTATAAAAACATGCAAAAAGTTTAATACAAATTATCAAGTCCTACTGAACTGCATAAAATGCAGTTCGTCAGCAGGTGCTTATAGTTATATCGGGTTCTGGTCCCGTGGCTAGGTCACGGACTCGCTTTATTCATGAATGCTATTTTCAAAAATGTATTGAAAGTCAGTTTATATTAGGGGTATTCCATGAGAAAGTGAACCTTGATGTAAAATAAAAAAGGTTAAAAAAATCATGTGATTATTCAATAAATCAATAGCCAAAACATTAAATTCAACATTTCATTAATTTTTTTTAAATAAAAACTATTTTTTGTTTCGCAAATGCTCACTTGTAAATTCTAAGGGTGGAAACTTTCATGAACCCTACATAGATCAGTAATGTTGGCAGCACTGTAAAATCCCCTATGTTTGTCATTTCACGAGTTTGTTGTGATAAATAAATACCGCGAAGTGTCTTCTATTAAACAAGTGTGATTGAATTTCAAGTAAGGTAAGTCTTTTGATTTATATTATATAATGAACTACATATGATTAGTCATGTCCCACCCGTTACAAAAAATAATAAAAGTTGCAATTCTCATTGACTTACTTTGATGGTATGTTTGGAACTTCTTGACTACAGGTAGAATGTCATAGCAAAGCCATTTCTAATTTAATTTTTCTTATCTATACGGTTAATTAAGAGTTTTTAAATATTAAATCATGTCCGACCCGTGACTGTCACGGGTCGGACACTTGCCATGGGTGGAAAAATCGGGCTTTTAATGCTTACGTTACTTAACGCAGAGCTTTAATTTAACAACAAAATATCAATTTGTTGGTACCATCTTCAGCATTAATAGTTACATTGTTGTTTAAACTATTGATTGTTAATTGTTTGTTTGTTAAGGCTTGCTTATTACTTAACTTTCAGGACGATGAGAAAATATAGGCAAAAATTAAAAGAGAGACCTGAACATTTAAAAAATCACCTGCAGCTAGAGAAGGAGAGAGATAAAAAAAGACGCGCAGAAAGGAAGAAAAAAAGAAAACTTTCTAGTAGTCTATTAAATGAAAGGCGACTGCTGCGTCCGTTCTCGGACTTCAGTGTGAGTTATAAAATCGAACCACTTAACACCTAATATTCTTCTCAAGCACTTACTCTCAAAACTCAGAAGTTAGGTGTTTTGAGCTTTGATAAGGTGCCAAGATTCGCACCCATATATGAGTACTGGCATTATGCAAGAGTTGAATAATCGGCATTCCGTTTTGACCGAGTATAGACTAGAGCTCCAGACAGCAAGCATCATGTTAAAAGTTGCTACAGCAATTCCTAGGCGGGTTGCGAGCTCTTTATGCATGCTTCCATACTCAGTTATGTGAACTCCCGTGTATTTAAAGCTGTCAACTTTCTCAATCCTCTGTCCATTATTATAGAGAGGCTGATCAGGGTTAGGACAGGATTTGTTGCACATAATCTGAGTCTTTTTTGCATTTATACTAAGACCCTGACGACTTTAATAATATTTTTTTTATTTACAATAAAAAACAATATAAATTTTGTCAGTTTCATTATGTGTTTTGTAATATAAATAATATAGATGTACCTTGTTTTTAAAACTGTCTGAATATTTGTTAATTATCTCTGTTTTTTAAGTAAGTCTTCTGTGTTTATTCTCAAATGTTATTTCAAAAAAGTATATTGTTAAGTGTCCTCGGCACGGGTTACCCCAGTGAGGTCGCATTATTTTTACTATTAATTATAGTTTGTAAGCGAAAAATATGAATAAATAAAATAAATAGAAATAATAATAATAAAAAAAATATCCCTCCACTCGGGGGATGATGCAGAATTTGTCTACGAATATTTTGACACGCATAATATCAAAAAAATAGAAACAAGAATTTTGTAAAATCCATGAGTTAATTATTAAAATACAAACATTCATTCTGTATGGTATCTTGTAGGCGTATAACTATACCATCTTTTAAAATTAATTACTTCAATTTTTCATTTTATTAATAGCGTCCGCTTTTGTTTTAACAAGTACATTAATATTGCTGATTAATTACCACGATTAAATATTAATGGATCATAATTAACAACTTGAGGTAGGAGTATTTATATTTCTATGAAACATAGTATTAAATTTATTCTCATTTTTGATAATTTTACTGTTGCTGTAATTTATTGGATATCTCTGATTTACTTACCCAAATTATATTACAAAACGAAAGAACAAGAACACATTTTACGTTTGTCAAAATTTTTGTAGACAAGGACTGGATTCAACTCGCGGGGGAGCTGTTAATATTAACATATTACAACACAGGTGAAGAACATTTTAAAGAAGGTAATATAGAAGTCTAGGCATCTACTGGGCTTATGACCTGTCATTGGCTGGTTTGAGTGGCCACTTTACGCACTGTGTAACATTCACCATTCTGCCCATATTTGAACATCTATATTCCTTCAATTCTTTCATCTGTTGATGTTTGTGAAGTTAAAGAGCTGACACCTTTATTTATGCGGGTGAGATTCATCTAATTGAATTATTTCACCTACATACTAGGCAGCGCCTTAAAATGTTATTTTTTCAATGTCTTTACTTCTTCTTGGACCAGGTGGATTTATCAATCATATGGTTTTGTAATGTTCTGGTAACAAATTTAATATTTTGCGGCCCAGAAACCTGAAATTTTTTTCTCCGAATTCAGAGTTTGCGGTAGACCCCATGACCCATCCTCTAGTTTGACTCCTGCTAATGTGATTTGGTAAAATAATTTGCTTTCACAAACATTATTATTCTAGATATATAGAATTGCCTTACATAATACTTTGTTTCTTTTTATAATGTTTTAATATTGTAAAAATGTGTTTTTTATTGAATAATGACTCTTCTTTTTTGCAGTCTCAATCCTGGGGATTGGTTTGCAGCCAAGTCCCGCATCTCGTCCTCCATTGGTCTCTATTTTCTGCAGCCCTCTTCAGCTCGACATATGAGGCGCAGATAAAATCTTCGCACACTTGCTCCAAATATTCCCGTCGGGGGCGCCCTCTATAATTTGTCCTCTCAGCCATTCCCTCTATGATGTCATGCAGGAGACCCTCATGGCGCACAATGTGGCCGATCCATCGGGCTCGCCTCTCTGAGATGGTTTTGATTAGGCGCCTACCTTCTACGATTCTGTTGAGAACCTCGTCATTAGTGATGTGGTTTCTCCAGTAAATTCCCAATATTTTTCTGTAGCACCACATCTCGAAGGCCTCTAGCCTTATTTTATCTCTTTCGGTAAGGCACCATGTCTCACAACCGTACATCAATATGCTCCATACATATGTCTTGGCAAGTTGCTTGCGGAGTTTTAGATTTATATTATTTTACTCAAAAAACTTTTTTTTTTTGCTTTTTTTCTATTTTTTTTTATTTGAAATTTTATTTATAAACCCTTACGGATTATAACATTCATTTTACATAAAATAATATATACATTTTTCATTTATACTCTGTTGTTCAAAATAATATTTTTTACATCTTTTGTAAAGTTTGTCTGAGTCTTTTGTTTAGTTTTGTCTGGTAGTTTATTGTATAATTTCAGTCCCTGGTTCATTAGTCTTGATTGTCCTTGTCTTGTTTTAGAAAGTTGTATATGGTATTTGTCTGATATTCTCGTATTATGTCCATGTTGACTACAATTTTTTACTAGTTTTAGTTCTTCGTCTACAATTACATTAGTGGCTAATTTATGGATAAATTTTAATGATTCTAGTTGAAATAGTTGAGTTATATTTAATTGCTTAGTTTGTTTAAAAAGTTCTCTAGTTGCAGTTAAATAGGGAAGGTCATATACTAACTTTAATATTTTATTTTGTTATCTTTGTAGTCTGTTTATGTCATTTTGATATCCTGCTCCCCATAATAGTTGCTAAACGCAAGCCTCGCTTGGTGTATGCGGCAGTCGACTTCTCTTTTTGTTCTCCCATCCCAGGTGATCCTGTTTCCAAGGTACACAATCTCTTTCGCGTTTCTCAGAGTTGCTTCTGACATTACTATATTTATTTGTTGCTCATTACGGGCCACAGCCATTACTTTGGTTTTGCTCCTGTTTATTTTCATATTATATTTGTTATTTAATACATTTTCCATGGAGGTCAGAGCCTCAGTGAGTTCTTCTTCACGTTTGGAAATCAGGGCGATGTCATCGGCAAACCTTATCATCTCTATCTTTTCTCCATGTATTTTAACACCCTCTCTATGACTCATTTTTCCCTGATTTCATCGATTGCGCACTGTATATATCCATTAAATAATACTGGAAACAGCGAGCATCCCTGTCTCCTTGTCTTTTTTTGGCTTCTTTTATATCATTTCCATATGTAATTACAAAGACTCAGTTAAAGACTCTATACCATATCTATCTGGGAAAATGTATTTGAAGTTTCTAAATTTGAAAATGTCGTATCTTTTTGTTTTGCAATTGCTCTATATTATGACGCGTCATAAAATATGCCTATTCCTCTGGGAGGACGAAAAGTTTAGCAATAAGTCTGCCACGTATGATGCTTAATGTCGCAACTTTCCCAACTGAAGGGTTAGCTGCGTCCAGAACACCCGGTGGCACTATATTATTCATTCAACTTCTAAATGCGCTTTCTCCTGTGAGGTATGTGGCGTCTACCACTTTCGTACCCGCTTACAAAAATGCTGCTGTCAAGGATGTTTAAAGTATAAAATAAAAATCTTTTTTGTCAAAATTTTTATTAATGATTATGATAAAATTATAAATAAACTTATCAATGAAACTTCTTGGTTTAGTTTTACTTTTAATTATTTTGACCAACGAGCGCTTTCGCCTAAGTAGACATCTTCAGTCTTGAAGTTCAAGTCTAATAATAAAAATGTTTCATTTCAGTTTCATTGATAAGGTTATTTATAATTTTATCATAATCATTAACTATGGAGTTTTATCAAGAAATATCAACAAAAAACATCAATACAATTTTTATTGTTTACAACGGGTCTTGCGTTGAATATCTACGATTGATTATAATTAAGAGGATATGCGTGGGAAAAGCTGTTTGATGACTAGGTATTCGAACTACTAAGATATTAAAAAAACATGTAAAAAGCAACATAATGTAAATGCGCCAAAAATATTTTATGATTTAATGCCAAATATTTACAATATAATATTTTACAATACAATGATATTTGTTCATAAAATTATAAACTCTAATAAAAAAACAGAATTTTGGAAAAAAATTGATCGGAACCAGCATGAACACGATCACAATACTAGAGAAAAGAACAAAATTAGACTTCCATTTAGGAAAAAGGCAAAGTCACAAAATTCAATTTTATTTAAAGCAATTAAAAAGTATTACGAAATGGAAAAAAATATTTATGAAGAAAAAAACATATCAAAATTTAAAATAATGGTCAAGACATATGTGATAAACAATTTATAAATTAAATATATTTGCAATGTTATTATTAGAACACACATAACAATATGTATGATATGTGTGCCCTACTTTAAGATTTAAATTTAAAAAAATATATATATAAAAGACTCAAAATGTAAAAAATTCAAATTCAAAATAAAAATCACTGCACATATAAATAGTGAAGCGAGAGATTTTTTTGAAAAATATATGTAATTTAATAAACGTAGTACTTTATATGGTTGGTACACATTTTATTAATATTTTTATACATTGCATTACTTTTTATTATAAATTATCCTAAATTATTTATGTGTAAGTAACATGTATTTTTGGCACATATACTTTATATTTGTTTAGTAACGATTTTTAATTTCTTACATTTGATTAGCTAGGCATTTATACTTAAGTAGTGTTAGTTTTTTTGTTATTATTATATAAGTATAGAACTACTTATGCTTAATAATTAAAAATTCTCCATCTTAGAAAAGGCTGAGCCATGTTAGATGGAGACTATCCTAAACAGATAACACTCCGTTTTCATTTTCTATTCACTAGATTTATATACGAGGTGTGGCAGAAAAGTAATGAGACTGGCAACACTGCAAGTGATCTGGCAACACTGCGTTGTTGCCCTTTATAGAGCACGTGTATCAGTAACCTTCCATAGCCCAGTGCGAGTTTCAACTCCTTACGTTAACCATGTGATTTTTGTGGCTGGTATTAGTGAAGTTGTGTTTCGGTTGTGTGTCACGCAAAATGTAACAGCGGAATTTGGAGCAACGTTGTACCATTGAATTTTGTGTTAAGCTTGGAAAATCGGCAAGTGTGACGTTTGAAAAGTTAAAACAGGTCTATGGGGGAAATTCATTAACCCGAGCACAGGTTTTTCGGTGGCACAAATCATTTTTGGAAGGCATAGAACACGTTGAAGACGAACGTCGTTCATGGAGGCCTTCAACTTCGAAAACCAACGAAAACATCGAACGTATGAACAATCTTGTGAGATCAGACCGTCGGTTAACATTTAAAATGTTAAGTGAACAATTAAATTTAAACCGTTTTACCGTTCATCAAATTTTGACCGAACATTTGCACACGAGAAAGATCTGTGCCAAGATAGTGCCAAAAACCTCACAATTTAGCAGAACTCCTCTCCCTCTCATAACAGAATTTTTGACCTCTAAAGGTATTCCTGTGGTTCCCCAGCCCCCATATTCACCTGACCTCAGTCCCTGTGACTTCTTCCTTTTCCCTAAACTGAGAAATGTCCCCAAAGGACGTCATTTCAGGACTTTAGAAAATATTGAAAAGAGTGTACCAGACATGCTAAAGACCATACCGGCTGAAGACTTCCAGCGCTGCTACCAACAGTGGAAACAACGTCTCCATCGGTGTGTAGTTGCCCGAGGGAACTACTTTGAAGGGGATAACATTGATGTTAGAAAAAATTAAAAAATTGTAAATGAAAAATCTGTCTCATTACTTTTCTGCCACACCTCGTAGATTCCATGTTATTAAATATGCATACTTATTTTACGCTATAAATTTTCTACTACTACTACTACTACTACTACCATCACGCCATTTCCCCGTAGGGGTAGGCAGAGAGAATGGACCGCCACACACGTCTATCCTGGCATACAATCCTAGCCTCTTCCACATTCATACATCTTGTCATACATGCCCTTCGGTTCTGTCTGCTTTTGACATGACCAGACTTAAGATTTTGGTTTATCTGATCATGCCACGTTTTCCTTGGTCGTCCTCGTCTAACTTTGCCGTTCATTTTTGCCATATATACTTGTTTTACCATTCTTTCGTCGTCCATTCGTTCTACGTGACCGAACCATCTCAGAGACCCTTTCTTAATCTTATCAATTATACTTGTCTCAGATTTACACTCTCGCCTGATTTCATCATTCGTAACCCTGTCATACATTGATTTCCCACACATTCGTCTAAGAGATCGCATTTCAACCGCGTTCACTCGGCTTTCATCCTTCCTCTGATAAATTTATAAAATAAAAATTAAATAAATATATATTATTATAGAACTACTTATGCTTTAAAATTAAATAATCTCCATCTTAGAAAAGGCTGAGCCATGTTATATGGAGACTATCCTAAACAGAGAACACTCCGTTTTCATTTTTTATTTACTAGTTATATATAGATTCCCTGTTATTAAATATGTATACTTATTTTATGCTATAAAATTATAAAATAAAAAATAAAGTAAGTAAGATAACAAGAACGAAAATGCTATTTAAACATAGGCAAAATAATGAACGTTACACAGTGTGTAAAGTGGCCTCGTAAACCAGCCAATGACAGGTCATAAGCCCTGTAAATGCCTAGACTTCAATATGCCCTTCTCTAAAATATCTGCCATCGCTGTTGTAATTTGTTACTGATAATAATTATATCCTACGTCAAATTCTAAATTGATTTCAAATGTGTTAATTATTTTTTTTATTTGTTTCAGGTAATTAATTCATGTTGATCCAGACCATCCAGATCCATTACCATCGTTTATCGATTTTTTACGTAAGTCACTATTTTAATCAATTTCAAAGTCTGATGAGATGATTTCTGAGATCTGATGATTCCTAAGTTAAAAAAAAAAAAAAACATTTTTTTGAACATTCATTTAATTCCCGCCAAACTGCAAAATCATTTTTTTGCAGGGATTTCTCTCTTTAAATATTTTAGTAACACAACATAATCGGAAAACTTATTGAAAATCATTCTAAAATAATAAATTAATAATTAATGGATATTTGGCTGATTTATATAGCGCCATTTTTGTAAAAAAATCACCTCAAGGGCGCTTTACAATTGTATACCTAAACTTACATTCCAACTAAACTTAAGTGATATATTATATTTCCAGATTTAAAATTGAGGGTATGATAGTCTAAAGAAGTGGGATTTTAGTTGGGATCTAAACTGAAATGGTATATATATACGAGTAGTATAATTTTATAATAAATTAACTAGTTGGTATTCATGCTATTTTAACATATTACTACAAAGATGAAGAACATTTAAAAGAAGGTAATATAGAATTCTAGGCATCTACAGGGCTTATGACCTGTCAATGGCTGGTTTCAGTGGCCACTTTACACACTGTGTAACATTCACCATTCTGCCCATATTTGAACATCTATATTCCTTCAATTCTTTCATCTGTTGATGTTTGTGAAGTTGAAGAGCTGAAACCTTAATCCACCTGGTCCATGAAGAAGTATAGAAATTGAAAAAATAACATTTTCAGGCGTTGCCTAGTATGTAGGTGAAATAATTCAATTAGATGAATCTCACCCATCACCATCTAGGCTTTACAGGGCTTATTAAACCAGCCAATGACATAAGCCCCATAAATGCCTAGACTTCCATATTCCCTTCTGATGTTCTTCCTCTCTGTTGAAATAAATTTAAATATGAATAACTCCCTAGGGAGAAAATTCAGCCAGTCTGCAAGTATTTGGGCATACTCAAACATTGTTGAATTACTACCTGGTAAAAGAATAAGTATAAAAATTGGAAATTTGTAGTGATTTGATTCAGCCGGATGAATATCACCCACGTGATAAAGGTTTCCGCTCTTTTGCTTTACAAAAGTCAACAGATGGAAGAGTTGAGGAAATGTGGATGTTGAAACATGGACAAAATGGTGAATGTTACACAGTGTGTAAAGTGGCCACTTAAACCAGCCAATGACATGTCACAAGCCTTGTAAATAGACTTCCATATTCCCTTCTCAAAAATGTTTTCCCTCTCTGTTGAAATAAATTTTTGAAGACATTTCCATCGAATGCAACCCTGGTAGGTCGATGAGAAAAAGATTCATGCTTCTAACTTTTTTACGGATTCGATTGAAAATTTTAATATCTACGAACACGCGCAGCGCAAAGATCTACATTTCGCTGAAAACTGCACGTGAATCGGTTAGGCCGTTTAGTGACATCACACGGATAGAAGAATTATATATATATATATGAAGATTACGTTTATTTCAGCGCTGAATTATGAAATGTTACTTTAGGGCGCGTGCGTTGGGGGTACGTTAACATATTTTTGTTTTCTGTATCTCAATAAAAACGAACGAACCGCGTAGCGACAACGGAACGCCATAAAACCCCCGTAAACGGCTGGTAAATGGGCCATAACGTTAACGTAGAGGAAAGCCGATGGGCGTCAGCACTGAAAAACGAGTTTCAGGAAAGCTGAAAGACGCTTAAAATTCTGAAAAATTGGACGGTACCTTCATTAAGGCAAATTCATACGGTTTTTAGTAATTTTTTTTATAGAAATTTTTTTACATAGCATTCTTCCAAGCAATTTTTTTGATTCCCGCCAAACTGCAATGGCAGTTTTTTTTTGCAGAGATTTCTCTCTTCACATATTTTGGTAACACAGAAAATCTTAAATATATCAATAAAACAAAAGTTTAAAAAAATTAAATACAAGTAAATCAAGTTTTCTTTGATACCGAAGTATATAAAAAATAACAAACAAAAACTTTTTTTGACACTGTTTTAAATTGTTTGGTTTCCCTTTTTTTTACACACTAAACTTTGAATTTTAGAAAAATATTTTTTTAACCAATTTTACTTTATTTTTATTCATATCACTATTCTTTATTTCGTCTGGGAGTCTTTTTACGATGCGGTTTGCAAATGAATACGCAAATCATATATTTAATATTATACTTTTGAATTTTAAAAGGCAGAGTATCAATTAATTATCTTATAATTTAAATACTTAAATACTTCTTTGTGGTTTTATTTAAATTATTTATTCACAATTCTTGATGGAATTCCATTGTAATGATGTAATAGCTTATATTTACATATAAGTTATAAATTAAAAAATACTTGGTACACTTCCACTTATTTATTTGACCAATTAGCGCATTCTCCCTCTAATGGGCATCTTCAGACCAGTGAAAAATATCAGTCCGAAGATGCCTATTAGAGGGTAAATGCGCTAATTGGTCAAATAAATAAGTGAAAGTGTACCAAGTATTTTCAAATTTATAACTTATATGTAAATATAAGCTATTACATCATTACAATGGAACTCAATCAAGAATTGTCAATAAATAATAAAATAAATAAATCTAGTAAATCTCTAAAAATGTTAGGCTTTATGTTACGTGTGACTAAGGAATTAAAAAACATAGGCACTTTGAAGTTGATGTATACTTCATAAGTGAGAAGCCAGTTAGAGTATAGCTCTACAATATGGACTCCTTCCTACAACTTGTCACCAAAATTCTCTAAACAGAGTAAAAAAAAAATGGTGAATTGTAATTATATTTATTTATTCATGCATTTCATAATATATACAGTTTTTTGTTCACTTTGCCCAGCTGTGTGAAACAGTACTTATGATGTTCTTGTTGTTTTCCTGTAGAATGTTTTATTATTTAAACTTTCTACTGTATATGCTGTATAATTTTTAGGTCAATTTTTTTTTATACATCTTGGGTATAATGAAATTTATGTTTGAAAAAAAAAATATACTAAGCCAAATATGTTAGTATTATAAATGTTTGTAAAAGGCAGATTTGCCGTTTATGTTAATAAAATAAAATAAAATAAAAGTACTTCTATGTTGATTTAAATTGTGTACCTTTTATTAACTTATTTCTGTATTCTTAAAAATACTTTTCTAACATCTAATTTTAAGGTTCTTTTTATATAATTGATTGGGAAAAAATGCACTTTCGTTCTCTTCACTGTAATATATATTCTGAAGAAACATCTCCTTTCTCTTCCTTAATCTCTCCTCCTTTCCTTTTTCCTCTTTCCGCTTTTTCCCATTGAGTAATAGTTTTGATTTGAGGTAATTTATAAACAAACACACTTATTTCTATTTTTATATATTTTTAACTTTTTAATCTTTTTTTTTTCTATTGAATATGTTCTGTAACTTGAATTATAAAAATAAAACTTTTATTTTATTGGTTGGTTGGAAGAAATTGCAATTTGGCAATAAGCCCGCCAATGTACAAATAACATTATGTACAAAAAGTTAAATAAATAAATAGGTTTGTATTCTATAAATATCCATTTTTTTTTACTAATATGCAAACATTGCTTTTTTTTCTACCTAATTAATTTTCATTTGCTACTTTACTGTTAACTAAATTCTGACTTCATATTTATATATGTAAATCAAGTAAAAAAAAATGAGTTTGCTAACTCATGGGAACACAATTGTGTTTTTGTACATTTTTGTATTTTGAAATAAATAAATATTTAAAAAAAAAATATTAAAAACCTCCAAGCCTGCATTCTGCACAAGTAAAAATACAGGAACATTGATGAAAAATCACAATTGTAATTGTTTCGATTCATTTTGTATTGGAAAAACAAAAAAAAACTTTGCATAGGGCACTTTATTTGCAAACGAAATGCAGCGTAGTTTGATCATCTTTTAAATAACGACAGATCTAAACAAGATTTTCAGTCAAAACCGAAATTAATTTAAATAATATGTTAAAAGCCACTTTAATGTTAATATCCTACAAACGCACTCCATATAATTTTTCAAACTCTTAGTGAAAGGGGCAGTGAAAGTAGTAAAATTAAATTAAATTATAGCAGTTTTAAATGATATTAAAATGTTTAAAAGTGTTACTCTTTTATTATATAAATCAAAGACGAGTGATACTTTAATCCACAAATTTGGAATATCCAGTGACCGGTCTCGAAGATGTCGCGAAAGCGATGAAACCGGTCCCTGGATATTCCAAATTAATGGATTAAAGTATCACTCGTCTTATATTTATATAATAAATTACAATAAACTTCCATTAAGAATTTTCACTTACAAACATAAATGTTTTAGAGTTACTCTTTTATTGACAAAAAACAAAGCTTTTTTATATGAGTGAAAACGAAAGACCCGCGGTCTTTAAAATGGTTTCGGGTATGTGGAGAAAGTGCTTTTAAAGACGGAAGAATTGAAGAGATGTGGATGTTAAGACATGGGCAAAATGGTGAATGTTACGCATTGTGTAAAGTAGCTACCTTAACATATTTTAGAAGAAGTGAACATGTTTGGATTTTGTTAAAGGGAAGAGACCATTGCAGGACACTGCTGCGAGATATTGTATAGATTTATATACTCTTAAGCATGTGGTCCAGATCTTTATTTTATTTATTTATTTATTCACAGTCTTTATCAAAATACAATTCCATGTTCACTTATTGAAATATATGTTTAATTTAAAGAATGCTATCTTTGTTTAGTATTTTATATTTTACTTTTTGTGCTGTTACATGTTCACTTAATTGCCATACTTATTAGCTATTTGCTCAATGTGTTGTTATTGTGTTTTTTATTATTTTTTATTGTTAACTTTTTAAAATCATTTTTATATTGTTGAAATTCCATTCGTTGATGCGTTTTGTAGCTGCAAGACTTTTTGTGATGTTGGCTATCATATTATTTCTATCATATTATGTAAATGTTATCAACTATCAAATATCTAAATTTAGTAAATATGGTCTAAAATTTCAACCGTCCATGCGCTCAGTAGCTGCAAGACTTGTTGTAATCTAACTTCTATTTTTATAAATTTGCTTTTTATTTCGTTTTATAAAATATCACTTAAACTCTAAACTTCATTGTCAAATAAAATGTTTAAAGATAAAAATGTAAATGTTATGTATTTTCTTTTTTAATATTAATTTCACGGAATGTTTAAATGTTTTTCTTTTCTTTTTTAATATTAAGTTTACAGATTGTTTGAATGTTTTTATTTTCTTCTTTAATATTAAGTTCACAGATTGTTTAAATGTTTTCTTTCCTTTTTTAATATTAAGTTCATAGATTGTTAAAATTTGTTTAAATTTTTATTGTTTAAATGTATACTATGTATTGTTACAAGAAATGTACTATTTTTTTTATGTACCGTCCCAAATGAGTTTTCTCGTACAACTCCTGGGAATATAATATCATGATATTCATGTCTTATATGTTTTATTAATAAATAAAAAATAAAAAAAATAAAAAAAATAGGGGCTAGATTTCTTACTGTCCATGCGCTCTGTAGCTGCGAGACGTGCTGTTATCTAGCTCCTATATATCATATTTGTAATAAATCATAATTGGACAATATTTTGAGTTTGTCCAAATTTTTGTAGACAAGGACTGGATTCAACTCCCTGGGGAGCTGTTTATATTAACATATTACAACAGAGATGAAGAACATTTAAAAGAAGGTAATATAGAAGTCCAGAAGTCCAGATGTCTGTAGATGCCTGGACTTCTATATTACCTTCTCTTAAATGTTCTTCATCTCTGTTGTAATATGTTAATCATAATTGGAGACGAGGAACTAGAATCCCAACCGTCCATGCGCTCTGTAGCTGCAAGGATATTTATTTATTGTACAGCGCCCTTGAGGTGATTTTCACAAAAATGGCGCTATATAAATTATCCAAACATTCTTATTATTACATTATGTTATAATTTTTATTTTTCGTACTGTTTAATAATATGCATGCTTCCACTTTCCATTACGTTGTAACCCAACTCAACAAAAGGCTCTTGGCCTCATATATTTAAGTATACGTTATTGTTTTTTGTAATATGTATACGTATGTATTTGTATAAATAAATAAAAAAAGTTTTTTTTTTTTTTAAACTTTTTTTTTAAATACGGATGTTGAATGTAAATTGATGATTTTTGAGCATAATTTATAATCGTCTCACATGCTATTTACCTTTCGTAATCATAACTTTTCTCGGGTTAATAAGCTCCCTTAGCACGTGAAAGGGGTGAATCTCCCGCTTCCGGTGTCCTCACGACCCACCCCCGCTTCCGGCGCGCTGGATTTATGTGCGGAACCAACAGGAATGCGGATCGCGTGTCTGGAAGACGTACATATGAAATATGTTGAAAAGAGTACACTTTCCTGACTATGCTTCGTCTTCATATTTGCGAAAGAATACACGGTGGTACGAATTTATGTTACCATAACAATATTTTGAGAAGATACAAACAAACACACCATCACGGCGTTTCACCGTAAGGGTAGGCAGATAGGATAGAACCCCACATCGCTCTATCTTAGCATACAGATCTCGCTTTCTCTACCTCCAATCTTCTCAATGCAAGCGCGTCGATTATTCCGACTTTTGATACGTCCATCTTCAAGTATTTGTGGATTCCTCTTTCTTCCTATATTTCTGCATCTATCAACATTCACATTATAAATATTTTTATCCGTCATTTTTCTGTCCGTTCGCTCTGCATGTCAAAACCGACAAAAAGCTCTTTTCTTGATTTTTTCGATAGTGATTATCTCCGCCCTACTTAATGTACGCATCTCAACATTTGTGCATTTATCGTACTTTATTATTATGGATAACTTATAAAGCGCCATTTTCATAATATAATACTTCAAGGGCGCTTTACATAGTGATTCTGTAGTTAAATAAATTTAATTGAAGCTTTTAAATTTGTAATTTGATTAAAACAATTTATTTTGTTGTCACATGCTACGGATTTATTCATTTATTTTATTTAATTTGGAAAATCAACAGTTCTACATACATATTTTTAGTAAACAAACAGATATAGTGTATAAACTCAGAACTAATAACAGATTTTTACATATTATACAAAGTTAGTAAAGAAAATATATTACATATCAAATAAATACATACAATGTATACATATAAAAATGTTATTTTCATGTACTCAATAATCAAAGATTTTTAAATATTTATTTTAAGAACATTAAGTTACTGTAAATTGGGCGGGATAAAGACAATAATGCTTGAAGAGAGGATAAGGAGGGGAGGGGAGATGTACATATTTATTATTATAATGTCTACTAAGTTACATAATTCATTTTTAGTGTAAATTTTAAATCTGACAAGAGTGATGTTTGTGTAATCTATATTTTTAAACTTTGTATTGTACATTGAAAAAGTCCTACGAAAAAAAGCATTTTTAACATACGATGTTTTACTTATTGGTACATGAAACAGGTGGTACCGTCTACAAATCCTGGCTGGCACATGTATTGTTATTAAACCAAGCAGCTCTGTACAGTCAACCATTATTCAAATGATTTAGAGATCAAGTGGGTTTTAAGTTTTTTCCGAAACATCACTTCACTTTCACAGCCTCGCACCTCTGCTGGGAGAGCATTCCATGCCATAGGGCCTGCGACCGCAAATGCGCGTTCACTAAGTTTAGTGCGCTGTAATATGCAATATATTCATAAAAACGAAAGACCTAAGACTTCGAGCTAAACCATGCCAATCCAACTTCATCCCACACTGTTTAGTCGCGAAGAGATCTACGAAAAGCCGGAAGATCTATCCCAAAGAATTCCAAGTCGTGTGATGAATTGACTAATCTACACATTCTGGACATTGGGGCATAAAAACCAAAGTTGCTCATAGAAGATTTTATAAATAGCAGATTTTGACTTCTGGTGACACGGTTGGGAACATGAAAAGAAATTGATCGCAACAGAGATGGGACATCACTTAAAGCATTAAGTATTTAGAAAATGCATATAAGGTCCATCTCAGTTCTACGTCTCTCCAATGAAGACAGATTAAGAGATTGCTGTATTTCAAAATAGGAATAATTACCCCTTTGTAATCCGAGCAACCATGCCACTTTTCTTAGAAAACGGTGTTGGACAGACTCGATATGGTCAATATGAGTCCAGTCGAATGGAGACCAAATAAGAGAAGCGTATTCTAGATGGGGTGGAACTAGTGAGCAATAAAGAGTATTGATGGTATTAATATTTTTGAAGTCCGCCGTCACTCTATTGATAAAACCGAGATGTTAAAATAATAATATAGTACACTTTGTATTATATGATTTTCAAATAAAAATACTTATATATTAATCTTGAAACAACCTGTTTCTATTTCTACAAGTGAGCTTTATTTTCAGTCGGCGCAGGAATAAGGGTAAAATATTCTCATACAGTGCAAACACGTACATAGCTGTACTTCTACACCTGTTTACCTGATAAAGGGGTAGAGGCTCTATATTCCTGGATCCACCCCCTTGCGGTGTGATGTTGTAACGTAAGTATTCCTACTTACGGCGACGAGAAGTGAAATTTGACAGGCAGGGGAGTGAGTAAACTTTATAAATTATTTAATAAACAACGAGACCAGTATCTCAACACAGATGAAGAAATTATACGGAGCGGTGAAAAATGCACCACTTGCTTACTTAAGAAGATCGCCGTCTACTATTAGACATGGGGGTGCTTCATGACATACTTAGTGGACGCCTTGATAGTCCGGATCTTATTTATTTATTTATTTTGTTCATTAACGCCCAAAAGGCATTTACAAAAAATAAAAATGAAATACATGCTAACATTCTAAATAATAAACAGAATTTACAGAAAAAAAATTTGAAATTAGTTAAAAAGGATATGATAAAAGGTTTTACAAAGTAGAAAAAAAAACCAATAGCAACAAAGGTATGCAAGAAAAAACAGTAAGCATATAAACAATAAATAAAGTGTTGCGGTAAGCAAGAAAGACATTTTTAAGTTAAATTAATAAACAAGCAAGCATATATTATCACGAAAAAATAGGAAATAAAAATATGTATCTATGAAATGCGTATTTGCCAATACTACAATGCAATTTGATATAATAGTAAAAAATAAAAAAACAAGTATAAGGTTATCAAAATAAACGAGTATTTTTTTTTAATTTATGAAATTGAATTGTCAATAATAGTTTTACGAGCAGCTACAAATAAACTTGATATTGTGGACTAATAAGATATAGTATTGAATTGGACTTATGTCGGAGTTATCATTAAATGTACCCGGCTACCGCACCCGTCACGCGTCGAGCTCTCTATTTCATGTGCCAGCAGTTCGTACGAACTATGCCCTGAACTCTCCACTTATACGGTTTGCTCGTGAATATAATTTGAACTTTACACTTATTGATCCATTTGATTGTAAAAAAATAACATTTAAAATGCGCGTCTTAAAACATACTTTTTTGTCAAAGTCTTATTTTATCTTATTTTATATTATTTTATTTTATTTTATCTCTAATTCTTAATATTTTATATACATTTATATTTTCGACACTTGACACTTGTGCAATATTAACACACATGTCCACCCTCATTCTTATATAACACCCACTCACCCACCCTCTCACTCACTTACACTCACACAAACACACTAGTATGTATTGTACGTGTATTCAATGTATTTCTGTGGATATCTGTCATTGGTTTTATTCTCTTTATATTTCATTTGTTATATTTTTGTTATATGTATTACTGTTGATATCCCCAATAAATAAATAAAAAAACATTAAAACTCTATTCACAACATTATTTTTTGGTATGTGTATGTACAAAAATACACATACCAAAAAATAATGTTGTGTAATAAGATCTGGTCAAAATATAAGTATAAAATAAATTGCAGAATCATCTGCAGGCGATTACTAGTACTTAATTTAACTCGGAAGAGTCTTAAATACATAAAATAAAGTAATATGCTAATTAAAAATACTTCACTTCAATATCAATACATAGATGGCGCTCCAACACGCTTGTGAATGGTTTCTCATTTAATAACATATATACAAGAATCAAAAATGTTACCTGTGTCGATATTCGCTAATAAGCGGAATGGGGAATGTTGTAAAACGTAAAGTGGCCACTCAACCCAGCCAATGACAGGTCATAAGCCCTGTAAACGCTTGAATATCGATAATCCTGAATTTGAAAAAATTCTACCTCATCTCTGTAGGAATATTGATAAAAAACTAATATTGATGACTGTGTCAGACTCCAAGAAGACATAAATTCATTTCATACTTGGTGCAAAACTAATAACATGGAACTTAACATCGATAAATGCAAAATTATTTCATACCATAAATGTAAACATCCTTTTATTTTTGATTATAAACTTAATGGCCAAGTTCTTTCGATTGTCACCTCTATAAGAGATCTTGGAGTGATCCTAGATAATAAACTAACTTTTCTGGAACACTTTGATAATATAGTAAACAGATCCTTAAAAATTTTAGGCTTTATTAATAGAACTACGTCTGATTTCCAAAGTATGCTTACACTTAAAACACTTTATTGCTCTTTAGTTCGCCCTATTCTTGAATATGCATCTGTAATCTGGTCCCCTCATTATGCTGTTCATATCAAGCGCCTTGAATCAGTTCAACATCGTTTTATAAGAAAAATTGCATGGAAGATGGGATTGGAAAGAGGAGACTATTCATATTCTGATATGGAGAGGTTTTTAAGCATATCAAGTCTTGAAAAACGCAGATGCATTGCAGATATAATCTGCATGTATAAAATTATGAACTGTCTCATTGATGCCCCTGAAATTTTGCAAAAGATTCTTTTTAACGTTCCCACCCGTAGACTAAGAAATAATGAAATGCTTTTCCTCGGTCACTACAGGACCAATTATGGTGCACAGTCGCCTTTGCCCAGAATGATCAGGCGGGTGAACGATCATCAAGATCTTGATTATTATGGTGTAAGGATGTCTTTCTTTACAAATCAGCTAAAGAATCTGTGTAGTTAGCCTATGCTTTTTACTTAATCTAAAAAATCTATCATCTGTCTTTGCTGCTTATTTCTGTTCCTTATATTTTTTTATTCCTTTGTAAAAATTTCTTTTAATTGTAATGTTTATAATGGACTTTGTCCGTAAATAAATAAATAAATAAAAAAAAAAACTCTATTCATTTACAGGGATAGTGGCCTGTCGTTGGCCCGTTTAAATGATAACTTATTGATATATTTATCAGATTATGTGCAACAAATCCTGTCCTGACGTTGATCAGCCTCTCTATAATAATGGACAGAGGATTGAGAAGGTTGACAACTTTAAATACACGGGAGTCCACATAACTGAAGATGGAAGCATGCATAAAGAGCTCGCAACCCGCCTAGGAATTGCCGAAGCAACTTTTAACATGATGCGTTGCGTGATGCTGGAACTCTAGTCTATACTCGGTCAAAACGAAATGCCGATTATTCAACTCTTGTATAATGCCAGTTCTCTTATATGGGCAATATTTTGAGTTTGTCCAAATTTTTCAATCAAAGGACTGGATTCAACTCCCTGGAGAGCTGTTTATATAAAAATATTACAACAGAGATGAAGAACATTTAAGAGAAGGTAATATGGAAGTCTAGGCATCTACCGGGCTTATGACCTGTCAATGGCTGGTTTAAGTGGCCACTTTACACACTGTGTAACATTCACCATTCTGCCCATATTTGAACATCCATATTCCTTCAATTCTTTCATCTGTTGATGTTTGTTTGTGAAGTTAAAGAGCTGAAACCTTTATTTATGCGGGTGAGATTCATCTAATTGAATTATTTCACCTACATACTAGGCAACGCCTGAAAATATTATTTTTTCAATTTCTATACTTCTTCATGGACCAGGTCCCAGTCCTTGTCTACAAAAATTTGGACAAACTCAAAATATTGTTAATAAATTACCTGGTCCATGAAGAAGTATAGAAATTGAAAAAATGATATTATTTTATTATTTTTTTAATACTCTGTTTTACCTCTTATGTTTATTGAGAAAAAATACTAAAATATATAAAAATAAATAAATAAAACATTTAAAAAAATATGTGCGAAAAAAATTATATTCGTTTAATAGACCCTCTTTAATTAAAAATTGTAAAAAAGAAGTGATATTTTCCTATTGGCTCTTCTGTAAAGTTGCTACATCTCGCATGGTAACTTTTTCCTTTCCAGCGTCATCAAAATAGATTTTGTAATATTACGCTTCAAATGGTTTACATTCTTTTCCAAGCACCCTAAGCCAATATGGGAAATAGATAGAATAAGTTTTCAAAACTTTCATGTTTTCCTATGGGGCTGCGAAGGCTTTACGCTTCCCATAAACAGCAATACACGCCGTGAGCCGTATGGGCCAATCCATTTAGAGCCCACTGAAATAATTCCGTAGGCTTTTACGGGTCTGTAAATATGCTGAATCTTGAAACTTGTTCGTGTTTTTCTATGCAAAGCCATAACTCCGGCATTTCCAATCTTGCAAGATGTTTTGACTGCAAGAAATACGTAAAAAATTGAAAACAGGCTTGTTAAATGAAGAGTATATGCAGCGTTGCCACCCCCCATCCACCATCAAGTAAAAATCGGTAGATTAATTATCAGTTAAATATCGTCGTGTTATTTATTTATTTATTTACACCTTTTATCAAAATACAATTTTACGTTCACTTTGCAAGCTAGGCAATTACATTCTTATAAACTAAAAAATTACAACAGGGATGGAGAATACCTTAAATAAGGGAATATGGATGTCTAGGCATTTACAGGGCTTATGACCTTTCATTGGCTGGTTTAAGTGGCCACTTTACACACTGTGTAACATTCACCATTTCGCCTATGTTTGAACATTTATATTTCGTTAATTCTTCCATTTGTTGATTTTAGTGAAGTTAAAGAGCTGAAACCTTTATTGTTGCGAAGAGATTCATCTGACTGAATTATTTCACTACTAGGCAACGCCTTAAACAATTTTTCAATTTTTAAAAGTTTTCTTGGACCGGTTGGTTCCATTACAATATTTGAGTTTATCCAAATGTTCGTAGACAAAAGACTGGATTTCACCCCCTCGGAAGTCATTAAGATTAACAAATTACAACAGGGATGAAGAATACCTTTATGAAGGGAATATGGATGTCTAGGCATTTACAGGGCTTATGACCTGTCATTGGCTGGTTTAAGTGGCCTTTTTACACACTGTGTAACATTCACCATTTTGCATATGTTTGAACATTTATGTTTCTTCAATTCTTCCATTTGCTGATTTTAGTGAAGTTCTTATAAATGATAATAGTAAACAAATTAATAAAGAGCACAGTCAAATCAAATATAAACTTATTCGTATGCACATTTTGATACATATACATACACACATACACAAACATACACATATATATATATATATATATATAGACATATATATATATTTATATATATATATATACACACATATATATACACACACATACATACACCCATGCGCATACACATACATACATTCATAAAAACATAGACAATTTATTTATGCCAAACTTCATGGTTAAATGTATTATTTAAAATTATGCCTTATTTTTATATTTTATTTTCGACATCCAGTAAGAATCCCAGAGTATTATATTTATTTATTTTACAGAAACAAACAGTCAACAATGATTCAATAGCAAAAGAAAGATACGCTTTTAAGACGGATCAGCGAAGTTTCTAAATAAAAATCATACATATTAATAATATTTTGAGTGTGTCCAAATTTTTAAAGACAAGGACTGGATTCACCTCTCCGGGGAGCTGTTATTATAAGCATATTACAACAGAGATGAAGAACATTTTTTAGAAAGTAATATAGAAGTCTAGGCATCTACAGAGCTTATGAACTGTCATTGGCTGGTTTTTAAAATGTTTTAGTTATTTTATTATATTTATATATTTTAGTTTTTTTTTACAATATACATAATAGGCAAAACAGAGTAATCAAAAAATAAAGGATAATTACATAGCAATAAAAAAACATTAACAATAAAAATAGTAAACAAAAAAATACCACAAAGGCATAGCCTGTTTGTGGGTATACAAGAAATGTTTATGTGGCCACTTTACACACTGTGTAACATTCACCATATTACAATAGAGATGAAGATTGTTCCTTTATTCTTCTTCTTTCTTTCCCATCCCCTCTCCTCTCTTCTTAGTAGTGTTATTTTTTTAAATACATTTTTATTTTCTCTGTTTTTATTTTTCGTATAAAATTTTAAGATTTAATATGTCCATGTACTTGTAATTTTCTCAAACTGAACGTTTTGGGTAGGTAGGAAAAAATTTCCTTGAGGCAATATGCCCGCCCTTATATGTACAACAACAACAACAACAAACCATCACGCCGTTTCCCCATAGGGGTAGGCAGAAAAGAAAGAACGCCATAACACTCTATCTTGGCATACAGAACTCGCTTCCTCTACATTCATACATCTTCTCATGCACGCACGCCGATTATTCCTACTTTTGACATGTCCATCTTCAAGTATTTGATGGACTTGATCGTGCCATGTATTTCTCGGTCTTTCTCGTTTGCTGCACCCATCAACATTCGCAACGTAGATCCTTTTAGCCGTTCTTTCGCTGTCCATTCGCTCTACATGTCCAAACCAACGCAGCACCCCTTTCTTGATTATGTCGATAATGCATGTCTCAGCCTTACAGTTTACGGATCTCGACATTTGTGCACCTATCATACATCCTTTTACCACACATTCGCCTGAGGGATCGCATCTCGACAGCATTCAACCTACTTTCATCATCATTTTTCCAATTCCACACTTCGCTCCCATACATTAGAGTTGGCACTAGAACTCCGTGGTGAACTGCTAGTTTCGCCTCCTGTGATAAACATTTGTTTGCCAAAGTAGATTTCAGTGCACCGTTCACCCTGTTCCCGGCACTCACCCTCCTTTCAATATCTATCTCGGCCTTTCCGTCCCTAGTAAACATACTTTCCAGGTAGACAAATTTTTATATGTATATATATATCGTATATGTATATAAAGTGTTAAATAAATAAATAAAATAAGGACATTTTAACGGAGGTAATATACAAGTCAAGGCATCTACAGGGCTTATGACCTGTCCTTACATTCACCGTTCTGCCAATGTATAAACCTTCACATTTCCTCAACTCCTTATGTTTACTTTTAAGATGTATAAGATTTGAAATCTTTATTGTGTGTTAACACATTACAACAGAGATGAAGAACATTAAAGAAAAGGTAATATAGAAGTCTAGGCATCTACAGGGCTTATGACCTGTCAATGGCTGGTTTAAGTGGCCGCTTTACACACTGTGTAACATTCTGCCTATATTTGAACATCTATATTCCTTTAATTCTTTCATCTGTTGATGTTTGTGAAGTTAAAGAGCTGAAACCTACAAAAATTTAGACAAACTCAAAATAGAGAATAGTAAGACGTATCCGGATAAACCATTTCACCCAGGCAACGCCTTAAAACCATTTTTGAATTTATATTTTTCCTACACCAGTTTAACCATCATGGTTGTGGGTATTTCCAAATGCTTGTAGACAGGCTGGACTTCCTCCCAAAGGAGTTATTTAGATGCGAATTTGTTACAGCAGAGAGGGAAAACATTTTTGATTAGGAAATATAGAATTCAAGGCATCTACATGGCTCATGACCTGTCATTGGCTGGTTACCTTACCCACTGTGTAACATTAACCATTCTGCCATGTTTAAGCATCCACATTCCTTCAGCTCCAAGTTATGATGGTGGCCTTCGTGGTGTAGTTGTTAATTTGTTTGACTCATGAACGAAAGGTTCCGGGTTCGATTCCCGATGAGGAAACAAAAATGTTTTTTTTTGTCAAAAATTTATCTTAATCCTGGATGTTCTGTGCTGTAATTCACCACTGTAATTGGGCCACCTGGTCTGCTGTGGTGCAAACAATATTGTTGTGGGTCTACTGGACAACGCCTAAAAACGCTATTGAGTTTTTTATATCAGTGAATTGAATCAACAATATTTTTAGTATATCGAAAAGTTTGTAGACACGGCTGGATTTCACTCACATCACAATAAGTTTCAATTCGTTATTAACTTTTTAAAACTCTAATATTTCAGAATCTTTCTGCCGGTTTTCCGGACCGCCGCGATTTTCATCACCCGCCATGTAAATAAAATGCAACGGAATACTGTATATTTCATCCCCCGCCCCCACCCGGGGGTGAATATTCCATCAGAAATGGCACCACCCCTGTTTTCTATATTGATATAGGATGCAGGATTCCCAATAGAGCCTACACGATCAGGCAGACTTAAATCGAAAACAATCGTATACCCATAATGAAAATATTCGAATGTATTATTAAATAACAATATTTTGAGTTTGTCCAAATTTTTGTAGACAATGTGTACACAGTGTGTAAAGTGGCCACTTAAACCAGCCATTGACAGGTCATAAGCCCTGTAGATGCCTAGACTTCTGTATCACTAAGATTATTTAAGTTTTCACATTGATCCAAAAAACGTATTATTTTTAAAATCTTATTTTAGCATTATTTTTCTTTCTTATTATAAACTAGCTCACTAGTCTCTTTATGTTTATGTTAAATTATTCTTAATTTTAATTAGCTATATTTATATTTAGAACATAACGTTTTCTACTTCAATTTTTTTTTTTTGTACTTCAAAAAAAAAAAAAAATTAGTAATTTGTTTAGTTTAAATTATTTAGTTGAATTATATAGTTATATTACACAGTGAATTGTTCACTGCTGTGATTATTTCTGTAAAACTTTTTACTGTAAAAGGTTCTTTGAACCGTTGATATATAAATAAATAAATAAATTACCTTCTCTTAAATGTTCTTCACCTCTGTAGTAAGATGTTAATATAAACAGCTCCCCAGGGAGTTGAATCCAGTCCTTGTCTACAAAAATTTGGACAAACTCAAAATATTGTTGATAAATCCATTTGGTCCATGAAGATGTATAGAAATTGAAAAAATAACATTTTCAGGCGTTGCCTAGTATGTAGTGGAATAATTCAATTAGTTGAATCTCACCCGCATAAATAAAGGTTTCAGCTCTTTAACTTCACAAACATCAACAGATGGAAGAATTGAAGGAAAATAGATGTTTAAATATGGGCAGAATGGTGAATGTTACACAGTGCGTAAAATGGCCACTTAAACCAGCCATTGACAGGTCATAAGCTCTGTAGATGCCTAGACTTATATATTACCTTCTCTTAAATGTTCTTCATCTCGGTTGTAATATGTTATTACATGTTATTATTAAATAATTATCAAATGTCAATATTGCTCTTTACAATAGAGACGGAGAATATTTTTGAAACGAAATTATTGAAATAAGCATGTAACAACAAAGATGGAGAAACCTTTAATGAAGGGAATTTGGACGTCGAAGCATTTTCTTTATATAATACAAAAAACATAAAAATTTAAAAAAGAAACAAAACGTCTTTAAATAAAAGATAACAATTAACGTAGGAAAATTTTATGTTCTTAATATAAATATGACAAAGTAAAGCCGATAATAATATAAAATAAAAATATGGTGGTTAGTATTCAACTTGGTAATAACAAAAAAGGTAATTAATGCAATAGCACTAGCAAATAGTCTCTAGAATGTATGATGTATGCCTGGAGAGCGAATTGGCGATGAACGAAAGTAAGTCAAAAGTTATGGTATTTGAAAGGGAAGTGAGGTTACTGACTGCATAATAAATGTTTATAACGAATGTCTTAAACAAGTAGAAGAATTTGTGTATCTGAGAAGCATGTTTTCAAGAGATGGAAGAGTAGAAAATGGTTGAAAGGAGAGTAAACCGGGCAACAAAATGAACGGCGCACTAAGCACATTAATTTCTAATAAAAATATGTCAATCAAAGCATAACTGGCAGTGCACAACGGAGTTTTAGTCCCAACACTTATGTTTAGAAGTGAAACATAGAACTGGCAGAGGAAGGATGAAATCCGGTTGAAATAGGATCTCTTAGACGAGTGTGTGAGAAATCAATTTATGACAGGGTTACGAATGATGAAATCAGGCGAGAGTGTTAATCTGGGTCAAGTATAATTGATAAGATTAAGAAAGGGCCTCTGAGATGATTTGATCGCGTAGAACGAATGGACGACGAAAGAATGGTAAAACAAGTATATATGGCGAAAATGAACGGTAACGTGAGACGAGGACGACCAAGGAAGACGTGGCATGATCAGATAAACCAAAATCTTAAGTCTGGTCATGTCAAAAGTAGGCAGAACCGAAGGGCATGTATGACAAGATGTATGAGTGGAAGAAGCTAGGAATGTATGTCAGGATAGATGTGTGTGGCGGTGTATTCTCTCTGCTTATTCCTACAGAAAAATGGCGTGATAGCAGTAGTAGTAGTAAAAAATCTAGATTTCATTATCTCTTTAGTGATGCTTTTCATTTCGGTTCAAATACCTGTGCTTTTTTTGTGTTGCGGTGTTTTGCACTTTCTGTGTGTATTTTTAGAAATCTGTCAGACGTGTGTACGCTTCTGATATTGCCTCGATAGAACAAGTGTTTGCTTACATAAATCCAACAATATCTCATAAATAAAGGGGTCCCATTCTAGACGTTCGGGGGCCAGCCAGGCCCTGGCAGGGGGCGAGGAAATAAAAATAAGAAAGTATGAAAATGTGTTTATTTTTCAATCTGCATTGTTTATTTGAATATTTACTTATTTTTATTGCGTTTCTTTACAATACGTGTATATAAACATCTTAAATACACATTTTATTTTATTTTATTTCATTGGAAAGCCAACAGACATTTATACATTTATAAGAATCAATTATACCATAAAAACATATCATAAAGTCCAATTAGAGGCTTCCACATAATATTGTTATTGTAAATGTTGTCACATAAAAATTATACATACCATAAAATAACTAATCATAAAAAACGTAACTAATCATAATAATCGGCGGCCTGCGTGGTGTAGTGGTCAAGACGCTTGACTCACAGACGGAAAGTTCCGGGTTCAATTCCCGGTGAGAACACAAAAATTAAATGTGATTTTTCTCAAGCCTGGGTGTTCTGTGATGTAATTCACCGCTGTAATTGGGCTTCCTGGCCTGTTGTGGTGCAAAAATAAAATAAAATAACATAAAAACTTATAATATTACTAAAAATGTAAATGTAATTCATATTATTCAAAATATATCTACTTTTGAATATTCCTCACACAGTTGCACATTACAATATATAATACAACTATAGTTGACCATACAGTGTACATTTATAATGTGCCTACATACAGAACTGCACATAACCTGCATAATATAGGCTGCGGATTCAAGGCGCAACATCATAACTTGAATTATTTTTGGAAATTTCACTTTTAAAGGAAGTTAAAGATATGTTATTAATATCAATACAATTTAATTTCTGATTACACATATTGCAGGTTCTATTTACAAATGAATTTTGAAAATATTTAGTGGAACATTTAGAAATTTTAAAAAGAGATTGGTTTCTGGTCTGCGTTACTGGGACTCTAAAATTAATAAGTGATAGAATCTTAGGGCAATCTATCATGTTATTCAAAGTTTAATACATAAAAATGGCGTCAGCCATGTTCCTTCGAGTTTGGAGAGTTTGGAGTTTAGGTAAGTTTATAGTTTCATCTGGACCTGTATTCTGAGTCAACCGCCTAAAATTGCAATACGATAAAAATTTTGATTGTATAGATTCAATTCGGTTAATGAATTTTTTGTATTGTATATATAAATATTATACACGGTTTTTCAGGGCCAGACCACGAAACTTTAGAGGAACATTCCTCATGGTAAGCTTTAAAAAAGTTCTTATAATTTTTTTCCAAAAATTCATTTAAAAAAATAAAAAAATATCTCAAAATGTAGTAAATCCTTAATTTCTCGGGCAAGCAGTCCCTCCACAAACCGCTTTACTCGTCCGCGTCTGGTGCGTATCGCTTCGTTGGTCAAATACTTTTTCATCGCATTTTTTTTTCGTCAGGGAGGGTTAGGGGTTTGGGGCAGGGATGCAAGTCCTAGAAATGAAAGATTTACTCCACTTTGAAAATGTAAAAAAAATAATCTTTTTTTTAAAACGACTTTTTGGAAAAATTTTATAAAGATTTTTTATAAAGCTTATCATGAAGAACGTTTCTCTGAAGTTTTGCTGTCTGGCCCTGAAAAACCGTGTATATAAGGATATAAAAAATAATATTAATCACTGTTTATTTTTTTTTTTAAATCTTTATCTACTGCATGTTTCAGGTAATAGATTTCTCTGGATTATGTCTAGTCTGCCTAACTAGGTACAACCTGTTTTAAGGCAGACATTTGTATGCAAAATAATCTTTAACATGACTACCTTCTGGTTGATTCATTATACAGTTACACAATATTTAATTACAGTGATTTAAAAAAAAAAAAAAAATCGGGCAATTTTCCAATCATTGGCCGAAACTGAAATCGAAACCGAAACTTCGGTTAGTCACTTCTGTATTGGTACTCTGAATGCAGCGTATTTTGAGCATTTTTTTTGTTACATGAAGGTAAGATGTTCAGTCTTACGCTTCAAGTACCGGTCCAGGGACTTTGAAATATTCTAGTGTGAAAACACCTTTTTAAATAAATATTTCATGCCAGCCATGTCGGGATTCGAACTCGAGACCTCTTACATGGTAGGCACTACACCACGAGGCCAAAAAAAGCGGTGCTAAATAAATTATCCAGAATTCGTAAGCCTCAATTTCACACTGAACGTGAATTCTGATATTTTATTTCCACCGGTTGCTTCTTGCAAGCCAATTTGCACCTTATCGTTTGGAAATAAAGCGCTAAACGAGGTGAAACTCCTATAAAACGCTCGCAGCATCACGCGATTGGTCGCTTTTTAGTTGTTCCATTTTTAAAACACTTTTTACGCGCGCTTTTCATGACCGAGCGGAACAATTTTTACCTTATTAAAATGTACATGACTAAATTATTTACGTCGCATTTTTCATCGGGCATAATAGAGAATGTTAAAATCGTAGCTTTATCTGGTCACGTTGGTGCATAGGGCACTGCATTGCAACACTAAATTCATCGTATCCAGAGTATCCGTTACATGAAAGAAAGTGCCAATCCTCAAACATATATATTGCAGTGTAGAACCACCTTTTTAATTAATATTTTATGTCGACCCTCCCAGAAATGGCTAGACAATAATTTGCTTACTCTGATATTGGATAAAATGATATTTTTTACGTTTAGTATTGGTAACTGATCATCACCTGAATCCCATCTTAATCCGGAAATAAAATCCGATTGTTCATGACAGATTTTAAAACTAGTTGAGTATGGGCCTTACTTATAAATCGGGGATAAAGTTTAGCTTGAGAATAGCGGTAGAATAATGATGGTATAGCAAAAAGTATTACTCATAAACCTCGCATAGAGTTGAACTCGGTTTAAATCTGGGATAGCGATCATAGAAACTTATACCTGCACGTATTTTTTTAATATATTTTTTTATTGTACTTTATTTTATTTTATTCAGAAAACATAGTCATACATAATAAATATTGAAAACAACAATTTTTTAACATAAAAAGACCAATTAAGTGTTCATAAATTATGCAAAAGATATAAACATTAAATGTGACAAAAAATAAAAAAATAATTAAGAATTTCAAGTGAGAAAAGAATAATTCAACAATGCTTGATTAATTTAAAAGAATAATTGTTGACATTTGCGTTTTCCATGGAGGTAATAAATTAAAATAAATAAAAATACCGAAGTACACTCCGAGCCATCCACGCACACACATGAACGCACATATAAAACACACAAACATATACATTACATGCGGCACATATACATAGCATAAACCACTCATTCAGCAACTATCCCAAATAATCGACCCCATGAAGAAATTTTCTGTACAAATGCAACGTGCAGTTAAAAATGTCTACATCAACACTGAGTCCATTATAATTATGTGGTAAACGGTGGAAAAAGCACGCGATCTGTCAAAAGTCATATTTTTCGGTAATCAAAATGGATAGTTTATCAGATTTTTGGTCAATTTTAAACAATTTCGAAGTCCTACGATCTTCTTAATGCGATTCAAGTGATTTTTAATTATTTGTTTTAATAACATCTGAAATGTTACTTGTTTGTATGTGTTTTGATTAATTGTGATAAAAAAAGAAACACGAAAAAACTTTAGAATTCGTTTTTAACTTATCGTCTTCTTTCTAATTTTGATTTCATTTTCTAACTGTTTTCGCCATGTTCTCCATTACACTGACAGTAGTCTCGATTTGACTTTGACGTTTGTTTTCGTTGTTTTAAAATTCACTGCGCACGCGCACATATCAGTGTTGACTGTTTAAAAAAATTAAGCATGAAATAACCTTTGAATTGTTATTCTAGGTAATTTATATTTTTATAAATAAGATTTTTTTTAATCGGTTATAAATAGTTGAACCAGGTATAGTTATTTCTTAATATAAACCTGGTATAAGGAAATAATAATAATAATTATGGATAACTTATACAGCGCCATTTTCGTAATATAATACATCAAGGGTATCTAATTAGTAAAGCCCTATATTAGCCCTGTTGAGGGGGATTGTACCGGATAGCATAATCCATAAGACGAAACATATGAGCGAAGGTGTATATTTTAAATTATATAATGTCCTGCCGGTAAAACAACTTTGTGACTATAAATTGATTGTAGATCACTTTGTTGATCCGGAATATAAAAAAGAGTTTCCCACACTCACAACACTAGATTAAAAACTAAGGGCTCCCTGTTTGTTCCCCGAATTACAAATTACTTCGGAGAGCGAACATTAAATTGCGTTGTTCCAAGATTGTTCAATGATCTCACACAAACCATCATTAACGTGAAAGATCTTCAAATGAAAAAAAAATGACTGAAGACATATGTTCTAGATACTTTATAGTGCCAGTTTATAAATAAATTTGTAAAATATAAATAAAATAAATGTAATATAAACCTGTCATAAAAAAAATGTGTCCCACCGAAAAGTCTTTAGACTTAGTGGGTAACAAATTCTTGCATGTATTTTTTTTTATTCTAAAATAAACGCTGCTCTGCAGCACTGAAACGGAAACATCCGGGAATAATTATTGTCAAAAATTTACGATAGGAGGTTCAGGTTCAATCGCTGGTCTCCACATTAAGAAAACTGTGTCATGTATTCTGCTCACTTAGGAACATCTTGGACATTGGCACTCTCAGAACTGTGCATTTTGCCATTTTCCAGTCAGTAGCAACCGCTGGTATAGTGGGCTGGGGAGGTTGCGCTGCGTCTATCAAAAATTAAATTAATTATCAAAAATTAGTACTAAGAGTGATGCTGCGTTGTCCCCCCACTTTGCCATCTGAGACATTGTTCCAATTCATGAAGGTACTGGACATAAGTCAATTTTTTCAAAAGAGTCATTGACACATTTCTGGTCTTGCGGCTACAATAGTAGATACCAGCAGAATGCTCGTACGAGGTTTTCCTGTAATTTAAATTAATTTTGCTAATTCCAAAAACATGTACGACGTTTGTTCAGAGAAATTTTTCTTTTGTAGCCCCAAGATTGTTCAAAGTCCTGGATGAACATATTCAGTTCCTCTTAGTTAAGTTAAGTGTCCTCGGCACGGATAACCCCAGTGAGGGCACATTACTTTATTATTAATCTTAGTTTCAAATAAAAAAAAATGTTTCTTTTTTTTTTTAATTTGAAAATTTATTTATAAACCCTTACGGATTATTACATTCATTTTACAAAAAAAAAAATAATAAAAAAAACATTTTTCATTCATACTCTGTTATTCAAAATAATATTTTTTACATCTTTTGAAAAGGTTGTCTGAGTTTTTTGTTTAGTTTTGTCTGGTAATTTATTGTATAATTTCAGTCCCTGGTTCATTCGTCTCGATTGTCCTTGTCTTGTTTTAGAAAGTTGTATATGGTATTTGTCTGATATTCTCGTATTATGTCCATGTTGACTACAATTTTTTACAAGTTTTAGTTCTTCGTCTACAATTACATTAGTGGCTAATTTATGGATAAATTTTAATGATTCTAGTTGAAAGAGTTCAGTTATATTTAATTGTTTGTTTAAAAAGTTCTCTAGTTGCAGTTAGATAGGGAAGGTCATATACTAACTTAATTATTTTATTTGGTTATCTTTGCAGTCTGTTTATGTCATTTTAATATCCTGTTCCCCATATTAGTTGCGTATAACATATTTTAGTTTTTACATAGGCTTCATACATTAGATTTTTTTCCGTTTTTGGAACAAAGTTTTTGATTTTTAAAAAAGACTCGCTAATGTCGCCACTTTGCTAATTAAATTGTTGATATTTTTTTTTATTTTATTTATTTACAATTTTAAAAATCCCGTTAGGGTTACATTAGAAATTTAATATTGTCTAGTCATTTTATGTCTCGTCTAGTCTAGTTAGTTCAGTCATCATGTGCTTTTTCAGATTGATTTTAAATTTGTCTCCATTAAAAGTTTTCAAGTAGTAAGGTAGGTCGTTGTAGTGTTTAAGTCCATTATGTAGTATTTTTGACTGTCCTGTGTTTGTCTTTGCTTTTTCAATATGATAGTGTTTTTGTTGTCTGGTGTTATATTTATGTATGTCAGCATTTTTGACTAATATTATGTCGTCGTCTTGTATGTTTCCCAGTGTTATTTTGTGCACAATTTTTAAGGTCTCAATTTTAGTCAAGTAGTTTATGTCAAACTGGTGTGTTTTTTTGTACAGTTCAGTCGTAGAGGTCAGGTAGGGTAGGTTGTATGTTAGTTTAAGAATTTTATTTTGTTGTCTCTGTATTCTTGTTATGTCTGTCTTGTTACCAGTTCCCCAGAAGGCGATCATGTAACTCAATTTACTTTTGACATAGGCTTCGTACATCATATTTTTTTCCTTTCTTGATATAAAATCTTTAATTTTGTAGAAGAGGCTATGTAGTGATGCCATTACTTTAGTGAGTCCGTCTATGTGTTTTGTCCATTTTAATTGTCTGTCCATATGAATTGTCCATGTCAATTGTCTGTCTATTGTTAGTCCAAAGTATTTAACATGTTCAATTTCAGTAAGTCGTTCATTATTTATAATAAATAATAAAAACACGCACCATCCAATAAAAAAACACGCCTTTATGAATTTTCAATCTCAAAATGCGATGTTTTATGGCGGTTAAAAGCGTCCATGTCGCCTATACCTTTTATTTTTTGTTCGCGAACAGCTTGCAATAGCATTGTCTATGTTTTTTAACGCGCTTTTTAATGGCGGCATTTATGGCTGTACAGTGCTGTTTTGTTTTATGCAAGAAATCTTTTTACTCCCCCATAAAGCATGGGGTAATTCGCTCATTTTGATGGGTCATTCCGAAACACAATCTTCCTTGATGGCCATTGTTATTTTCGCCTTTAAAAGTTGTTTTTGAATATTTTAAGGTTATAGAATAATATTATTTATGATAAATTATCACCATGGACAAAAAGGACTATGAAAGACAAAGGAGATGTTTTCAAAACATCTTCCTTGCCGGTAAAATAATGACTTTGAAAAAGGAATGAAGATTCTGAGATATAATGAATTATCAAAAGGAAACTTTTGGAAATAAATTTCAACTTCTAAAAAGATGGACTTTATAATTAAAAAGAGAAGAGATTTAGGATATACGTTGTTTTGTTTTCACTCTTTCGCAGATGCCTCCTCGATATTGTGCGAAAAAGACAATTGCACTTTGGAATGATTATACCCAACTAAAATCGACGTTTCGTGTTCTGTAGTTTTTTTTTTTTAAAGAGTACCAGAATGGAATTTTCATGTGTAAACCTTTTGCGTTTAAAAATATTATGTATCTTTTTTGGGTAATACCGTGTATGTTGGATTTGATCCGACGTTTCGGCTACCATTGCAGGAGCCATCTTCAGGGAAAACTGTGTGTTTTATAAAGAAATGTATGTGTTTATGTACTAGTAATTTGTACCGTGTCACAGTCAGCAGTAGGCACATTTCTAGTTTTGTAGGAAAGAATAATTATGTTTATGTACTAGTAATTTGTACTGTGTCGCAGCCGGCAGTAGGCACATATCTATTTGTTTTTGTCATATGTAGTGCTGGGAACCATGTTGAATTTAATTTAAGCCCGTCGTCATTGTTTATATTATCTGGATGTCTGTGTATTTCAATTGCCTCTTTTATTATTCGTGCACTATAATTACTAGGTTTATGTAGAATTTTTGGTTCAAAGGCGAAAAAATGTCCTGTGTCTATAAAGTGTTCCGCCATTGCGGATTTGTCTGGATGCCCAAGTTTACACGCTCTTTTGTGTTCGTGAATTCTCTTCTTTGCTGTGCGCCCTGTTTGTCCAATATACACTTTATCACATCCTTGGCAACTTAGTTTGTACACGGCTTCAGTTTCTAGAGGATTTTTATCTTTTGGGTTTACTAAATGGTCTTTTATTCTTCCCACAGTCCCAAACGTTGTTGCAATATTTTGTTTCTTCAGCACTTTGGCTATCCTGTCAGTCACATTTTGTACATATGGCAGGTATGCAGTCCCTCTGCAATTCTTCTTATATCCATTATGCTCCAATGCATGTGAAATTTTGTTGAACTCTTCGCCCTTTTCGGAATCTTCGCATATTCGAGTCGCTCTTGTTAGAAGTGTATTTATTAATCCTCGTTTGGGCTGGATGATGATGTGAATCAGCGTGTAAGTATCGATTCGTATGTGTTGGTTTTCTATATATTTTTTTTCTTCTTTTGCGTTTAATTTTTGTATAACGAACTTCCGAAAACGGCAGATAAATCCAGGCGTTTTTAAAGGTTTTTAGATGGTCCTACTTCCTAGAAAGGATATTTTATCAACAAAAAAATATTCATATTTTACTCTTACAAACTATAAACAATAATAAAAATAATGTGACCTCACTGGCGTTAGCCGAGGACACTTAATGATATAGAATGGTGAATGTCACACAGTGTGTTAAGTGGCCACTTGGACCAGCCAATCACGAAATTTTATTTTTCTAAAATGTTTTCCATCTCTGTTGTAATACGTTAATTTTAGCAGCTTCCTAGGGGGTGAAATTTAGTGCTCATCATGGTCAAAACTTGGACAAACTCAAAACATTGTTGGTACACAGAATTGTGTTCTTAATCCGCCCGGACACAGAGACCTGAGAATAAGTCTTATTAATCCTTCACATTTGTTGAGAAGTCTGTCCATCTACCCATCTACCCAATCACTCCATGGTCTCTGTTGAGAAATCGTTTTCTTTCTATGCGTTTCTATTTTTTATGAGATTCTCGGACCGAACATTATTCTATAATGAGTGCAGTTAGAGTGAAATGGGGTAATATTAGTCTAGGGAAATGTTGGTGGCGGAGTCACCCCAGCGCCGAGTCACCCCACCTTGCCGGGGGTAGTCTCATGATAAAACGGAGAAATTTTATGTAATGGGGTAACTTTGAAAATTTTCGCGAATTTTATCTACTCTTGAAACATCTGGTTTTCGGAATAGCGCGGGTTACATTTGAAATACTGTTTTTCCAACTTTCTTAAAACTCATTTGAATTTGGAATCTTGCATTCCCTCGCGAATTTTTTTAATATTCAAAAAATGAAAAAACGTACACCTAACTAACATTCATTAAGGTGCCCATTTGGCACCCCCGCTTTTCAGTTTGTTTATTAATGATGTTGCTAAATCATTCTCCAACTTTCGCTTTTGGCTATCCGCGGACGACAACAAAATTCTCAAAATAATTCAAACTTTACAAGGCTGTTTTCTTTTTCAATCAGACATTAACTCCATTAACCAATGGTGTAAAGTCAATAAATTAATCTTAATGTTAAAACATGCAAAATGATGTCATTTCATAGAACAAAACAACAGATTCCCTTCGAGTACCCAATAGAAAACTACAAAATTGATGTAGTTAAGTCCATCAGAGATTTAGGAGTTGTTTTGGACTATAAACTGACATACAACGAGCATATAGATAATACAGAAAATAAATCACTAAAATTACTTGGCTTCATTAGCAGAATATCCTCTGATTTTACTAATGTCCGTACGAATTAAACTCTTTATTGCTCGACTGTTCGCCCTCTTCTAGAATATGCCTCCTAGAATAGTGGTCTGGTCTCCATTTTATGTCAATCGCATAAATCACATTGAATCAGTCCAACATCGCTTACATCAAAAAGTAGCGTAGATGCTTGAACTAAAGAAAGAAACTTATTCTTATGCCGATGTAGAGTCAATGTTAAATATCTCTAATCTACAAAAACGTAGAACTAATATTGACTCCATATATATGTTCGGCATACTAAATGGTATAATCAATGTTCTATCATTACTGAGACAAGTAAAATTCCGAATTCCGACTCGTAGGTTGAGAAACAACGAAGTACTGTTCATCGATAAGCATAGAACAAACTATGCCCTTAATTCTACAATGACTCGTCTTTGTCGTACTGTTAACTCAAGACAAGATCTGGACTTTTTGGTTTGAGTTTACAGCGATTTAAACGAGCACTAATTAAATAGTGTAATGTTTGTCACTGCTTCTTTTCTTTTTTTAAAAATGTTTTATCCTCTTCTTTTATCGTAATATTAATACCGTATAAATTGTGTGAATGGACGATGTCCGTTAATAAATAAATAAATAATAGTCGGTAAGTGATTGTATTAAAATATTTAGAAAATCTCATTAGAAAAAAATGTGGTTAAACTGCGTTTATAACTTAAAACAGCCAAATTACGACATACGATAGTGTAGGATATGAGAACTTAACTTTCGTAATTCATTTTTGAAAAGTTCTTCATCTCTTGGTTCTCATTTCGTTTTATATTATATCCAATCCTAAAATACATCCTGCATAGCTACTGCATCAAATACCCAAACACGATGATTACTCTCCCGGGACTTCCCCCGAACTCCCGCCGTAAAACTTAACTACGCCATTTTGAAATACGAGTACATATAAACAGACACCAGCCACCACCTAGCGGTGAGAGAACTAACTTCATACAGCTGCTCGGCTCGGTGTGAACTTCGCCCTTAACTTGTACCACTGTAAGCGAATTTAAACTCGCTTACAGGATTTTAAAAGTTTTTATATTTTTATAATCATAGAAACAATATTTTTTAATCCCGTAAAAAGGCTAATAGTGCCTAGCCACTTTATCATGAAAACTTAAATATCTCCATTGAAGAAGTTACTGAGGTATTTGCGAAAAAAATAGATTTCCAATTATGCTTCACCAACTCAATGGAGAATGCTTAGTTTGCAAAAGTCAAGTAGTATTATTTAAATCTGTTTTTGTAAGATTTAGAGACGGTTTTGATTTACGCTATTATTTAAGGTACATAGTTTTTTTGTTACAACACAGAAGGAAAACATTTTTGAGGATGCAATATGGAAGTCTAGGCATTTACAGGGCCTTTGTTAATTTGATATTTTTTCTACTTCTTCTTTTACCAGTTAGTTAATTCAACAATGTTTTGAGTATGTCCAAATGTTTGCAGACTGGCTGGATTTCCTCCCTAGGAAGTTATTTAGATATAAATTTGTTTGCAACAGAGAGGGGAAACATTTTTAAGAAGGGAATATGGATGTCTAGGCATTCACAAGGCATATGTTAAATTTCTAATTTTTATACTTCTTCTTTTACCTGTTAGTTAATTCAACAATGTTTTGAGTATGTCCAAATGTTTGCAGACTGGCTGGATTTCTTCCCTAGAAAGTCAAGTTATATAGATATAAATTTGTTGCAACAGAGAGGTGAAATATTTTTGAGAAGGGAATTTGGAAGTCTAGTTAGTCTATTAAGAAATGGATAGTGGAGGTGGGTTGCGCACGGATCGATGCGTGGATCAAGCCAAATAGGTAGAATGTGTGTACTGTTTATGAAATTTGTTCTATTAGTCTGTATAAATTGGTTATGTTTTTTATGATTATTTTAGTTTTTTATTGATTATTATGTTAATGATAATTAAGTTAATTGGATTAATCACGTTTTTTTTATTATTATTATTATGTTAACTTCGTCAAATAACTAATCTTAGGCATGTTTCACATTTTGTAAAATGTTTCCCTCGGCACGGGACACCCCAGTGAGGGAACATTATTCTGTATAAAAAAAAGAATACAAACAATGTAAAAGTATAAATAAATGTGCGTATGTGAATGAGGATGTGTTTGTTCAGTGAACGTGTGTGTGAAACGGGAAAAAATGTCGATACCTTTATAAGGAAGAGGTGATAGGAGAGTGCTAGGTAAGAAGTGCGATTGAATTATTAACCTAAATATATTTTAAATTTATTTATTCATATTTTTTTCATTATAAACTATAATTAATAATAAAAATAATGTAACCTCACTGGGGTTACCCCTGCCGAAAACACTTAACAATATACTTTTTTCTAAATATTTTTACATTTGAGAATAAACAAAGAAGACTAATTTAATAAACAGAGATAATTAACAAAATGTTCAGACAGTTTAAAACATTACGTTACTATTTATAATAAATTTATGTACATCCATATTATTTATATTACAAAACGCTCAATTAAAGAACAAAAACATAACATAAACTATACATTTGTGAAGCAGTTGATTCAATATTGGTTTTGGGCGAATGAGACAATAAATTTTACTTCTACCTAGCTCCACTATCAGTATTTTTTTATAGCCTTTTTGAACATTTTTTTGCACTTTTTTGTTTTAATAGATAGTGGAAGTAGGCTATAGATTTTAATTGAATAATACTTAAAATGCCACCTGTTTCATGTACCAACAAGTAAAACATCCTATTGTAAAAATGCTTTTTTTCGTAGGACTTTTTCAATGTACAATACAAAATTTAAAAATATAGATTATACAAACATCACTCTGTCAGATTTAAAATTTAAACTAAAAATGTATTATGTAACTTAGTAGACATTATAATAATAAATATGTACATCTCCCCCCCCCCCCCTCCTTATCCTATCTTCAAGCATTTTTGTCCTTATCCCGCCCAATTTACAGTAACTTAATGTTCTTAAAATTAATATTTAAAAAATCTTTGATTATTGAGTACTTGAAAATAACATTTTTATATGTATAAATTGTATGTATTTATTTGATATGTAATATATATTCTTTACTAACTTTGTATACTATGTGGAAATCTGTTATTGGTTCTGAGTTTATACACTATATCTGTTTGTTTACTAAAAATATGTATGTAGAACTGTTGATTTCCCTAATAAAATAAAAATAAAAATAAAATAAAAATAAATAAATGCCTTTGTCTGAAAGTGGTATTAGTTTGTATTTGTTTAAGTTGTCTTTGTGTTGAGGATTTAGTGATTATATTTTTTGTATGTGATGTATTGTAGGGGTCTATGTCTTTCTTTTTGTATAAAGATAAAATTTTGTTTAAAATTATAAACGAAATAAAAATGCTAAAATTGACGCCGGTCTTATCAGCACTCAAATAATATCAAAATGTAATTTGTGTTGCATCTTCGCGGGCTGCATTTTCCAGTCAAATCTCCCCTAAAAATGTCCTCAAACGAAGCCTTAAAATCCGAAGCATCTCCCGAGTGCTCCCCTAATTAAACTCTGAAGAGTCTGCGGGGCGGCGGAAGTAAGGAGGGCGGAATTACGGCGCAGCTATGCTCAGACAGGAAGAAATCTCTCAGGAAGCAAGTCGCACTTCATTAATTCCGTCGGTGGAGTGCGAGTATTAGGAAGAAAAATATGCAGATTTCTGCACCCAAGACGGAAATTCTCATTCGCATTCTTGTTTTATAAATATAAATAATTTACTCCGTTAAATTGATACGACCGCAGTTATGTGTGTGAAATACGAGTAGAAACGGGATGCTGGGGTGATATTTCGATCGCTCTTGCGGCCGTAGAAAAAGCTTTTGTCTCGCGTATTTTGTAAGCATTCTCTACAACCGCGAGAGCGGCTCAGAATAACACCGCTGGACGTGTTTTTGACTCAATACCTCGACTGGATAGGTAAAATCTTAACAAAATAAGTCGAGTAGAGATAAGCCCCGGTTTCGATTCCATCAGAAAGTCGACATGACTTGATTAAAGCACACTGGAATATTTACGTTTGCTTTAACTGACACCTTGCCCACGCCTACTGTGCACTGGGCTCTAAATTGGCACACCAATTGCAGCTTCATATCTATTATGCAATATTTAAGTTTGCTTTAACGGACACCTTTCCCACACCTACTGTGCATTGGGCTCTAAATTGGCACACTAATTGCAGGTTCATATCTATTTCGCAACATTTAACTTTGCTTTAACTGACACTTTTCCCGCACCTACTGTGTATTGGGCTCTAAATCGGCACACTAATTGCAGCGTACCTTTGTTTCTATTATGCAATATTTAAGTTTGCTTTAACGGACACCTTTCCCACACCTACTGTGCATTGGGCTCTAAAATGGCACACTAATTGCAGGTTCATATCTATTATGCAATATTTAAGTTTGCTTTGACGGACACCTTTCCCACACCTACTGTGCATTGGGCTCTAAATTGGCACACTAATTGCAGCGTATCTTTCATGCAATATTTAAGTTTTCTTTAACTGACACCCAGCCTCAACTTCATGTGCATTGGGCTCTAAATGTGCATACTAACTGCAACTTCTAACTGCTTTGGGGACCGTGTGAGTTAAATTACTCTCTTATGGTGGAGAGGGTTCAGAAGAAAATTCTTCGGTTTCTCTATATGAGGGAGTGCGGATATTATCCACGGCTTTATCCCACTGAGTTCCTCCAGGGTATGCGGTTACGGCAGTTTGAAAACCAGAAGGAATGTGTATTTAACTACGCACTTATTTTCGTTGCGCGGTATTATTGACAACCCTGAAATTATGCGGAGCCTTAGCTTTTATGTTTCGGATAATTACCTTAGACATCGTCAGCATAGACTTTTTCACATTTCAATACAGGACCAACCTGTCAATGGTTATATTACTTTGAATATTGACATTTTTCACGTCTGTAATGGAGTTTTTTGAAACAAGATTCTCCTTCTTTTTTTACATTTTATTTATTTTATTTTATTTTATTACGTAATTCAACAAAGATACATACTAGAAAACATTCACTTTGAAAGCATTCGTCGATACAATTTAACATGCATATATATCTTCAATTATAGAATTACACAAAATAGATTTATACGTTAAGTTGTAATACATATTTTTAAATATTTTTGTTAACAATAAAAAATAAGTTGTACGTGTGTACAATAAGGTGTATTGAATAAGATTTATTCCTAAAAGATTATTCGCAAAAGCTGAGAGCGTATCATGAAAAATGTCAATTTGATTGTTTCGGCAGTATATATTATATTCCCGACACATGCGGGCCATAGGTGTGTGGTATGTAGCATTATATGAAAACAAAGGCAGTTTAAATATTTCCCGATGTCTGTGTGTTCTCAATCCTGCATTTATTTGTATTTTATTTAGAAGGTTAGTATCTACTTTGTAGTTTAATATTTAATACAGAAATTTTATATCGAAAACAACGCGGCGTTTTATTAGAGAATTAAAATGAAAAAGATTTAGAAGTTGCTCGTAATTTGAATTTGAACGTTGGTTAAAAATTTGGAACTTATACAAAAGGTGCTTTAAGAACACTTTTTGAACAGATTTTATTGAATTTATATGGTTTTGATATTGCGGACTCCATACGCATGAGGTATACTCAAAATTACTGCGAATCAAACTCATATATAGACGCATGACAGTTTCCTGTTTTTTAAAGGGTTTGGTTACTCTCTTTAGGAACCCCAGTAGCTTAAGTGACTTACGAGTTATGTAATCTATATGATGTTTAAAATCTAATTTTGTGTCAAAATAAACCCTGAGATCCTTAATAATGTTAACTCTACTTAATATTTTGTCATTAAGAGAGTAGTCAAAAAATATTGGGTTAATTTTACGAGTAAAACTGATAGAGTAGTACTTTTTAATGTTCAATTGCATATCGTTTTTATGGCACCAACTCAATAAAGTTTGCAAATCAGTCTGCAATTTAACACAATCCTCCACTCTATCAGTTTTATTAAATATTTTAAGGTCATCAGCGTACAAGAGAGACATACATTCTAATTTATTTGACAGGTCGTTAATAAAAATTAAAAATAACAATGGACCTAGGTGAGACCCTTGGGGAACTCCGGAAGTTGGAGAATAGGGCAGTGACTCATAACCTCTAACCATTACAACTTGACACCTATTAGATATATATGACTGAATCCAACGCAGCAGGTCACCATGAATACCAATATTCTCAAGTTTTGTTCTGAGAATGCGATATTAACTTTATCAAACGCCTTGCTAAAGTCCGTATAAATTGCGTCGACTTGTCCCCCGGAACCTACAGTGCTATGCAAAAAGTCCACATATTCCAGTTAGTTTGTGGTGGTTGATTTTTCACTCACAAATCCATGTTGTTGGGAGCTAAGTACTTGTTTTAATTGACGGTAGATATATGGGTACTCAAAAATTTTACTAAAACAAGATAAAATGCATATTGGACGATAGTTACAAATGTCGGATTTATCACCGTTTTTATAGATAGGGGTAACATTTGCTATTTTCCAAAGTTCTGGAAAGACTCCACTTTTTAAAGATTTGTCAAAAATTATATTTAATGGTTTTATTAAGCTCGAAGCACACATTTTAACGAATAATGGTGGAATGCCATCATGTCCAGATCCTTTTTTTAACGTCTAAATTTTGTTTTTCCCATTATATCTGACTCTGTGAAGTGAATACCAGTTAATGAAAACACATTCAATGTACTTGAATCTGATGGGTCATCACTATTATGCGGACTGTTTGATCGAGAAAATACGGAGCTAAAGAAGTCGGAAAGTAGTTTAGAAATGTCATGACCATCAGTAGCTTGTTCGTTATTAAAGTGCATAGCCTTTGGGATAATATCGGATACTTTTTTAGAGGAAGCGTAGGACCAAAACCTATTCACGTTACTACTTATCGATTCTTCGACAGAAGTGATAAAAGAATTATAGCATTCTCGTATACGTTTTTTTGCTCTTTTTCTTAAAAGTCCAAAAGATTCGTAGTCCCTAGGGTTTCCATATTTTTTAAAACGTATTCTAAATTTATTTTTTTATTTGATAAGTTTGATAAGTGGGGTATCAAACCATTCAGGATACGATTTGGAGTATGTTTATATTCTCTCGATATTATGTATACTTACGTGTTATTTTTATATATACCCTATTTCACCTTATTATTTGGATTATTTCTATATATATGAATTAAGATACTCCATTTTGTAATGTACATATATATGAATAAACAAAATGGAAAATAACATTGAATAATTATATAAAACATAAAATTTTTTATTGAATACAAATGTGTTAATTATTTTTTATATTTTGTTTCAGGTAATTAATTCACGTAGATCCAGACTTGCTGTCACCGTCGTTTATCAATTTTTTTGTACGTAAGTTTCTATTTAAATTATTTTCTAAGTCCTTTATCCTAATTACAATATAATCCAATACCTACGCCATACTCATTTTTGGCGAATTTAGTAATCTGGATAGTTTTAGTAGGCACTGTGTCACACGCACCTTGAACTTAGGTCATGGGCCCGAAAGCAGACCATAATCTCTAGTAAAAAGCACCTGGGCCGCGATTATTAACGGCTATCTTCATCGGTATATACTGAGACGGTATAAACTAATATCGATGTTTATGTACGAAAGTGTGTATATTTGTATGAAAATTCAAAGAATCTTCGTCGGTAACCGGTAATTAAACAAGTTAAAAAAAAATATCGTAAACATGTTCCGTTTTTCATACGGAAAACGTAATTTTACTTTGTAGGTAAAATTTAAGATACATTTTTACTTCCCATTATAATTGAGGCCCTGATAGTATTGGTAATTGGCGCGTTCACCTGCCATTCTTAAGGTCCCGTGTTTGATTTCATCAAAAAGTCTTAAGGAAGATTAAAGCACACTTCAATATTTATGTTTGCTTTAACTGACACCTTGCTCGCACCTACTGTGCATTGGGCTCTAAATTGGCACACTAATTGCAGCGCATCTTGATATTATTTACGCAATATTTAAGTTTTCTTTAACTGACACCTTACCCGCACCTTATGTGCATTGGGCTTTAAATTGGCACACTAATTGCAGCGTATCTTGATATCTTTTACGCAATATTTAAGTTTTCTTTAACTGACGCCTTACCCGCATCTTCTGTGCATTGGGCTCTAAATTGGCACACTAATTGCAGCGTATCTTGATATTATTTACGCAATGTTTAAGTTTTCTTTAACTGACACCTTACCCGCACCTTCTGTGCATTGGGCTCTAAATTGGCACACTAATTGCAGCGTATCTTGATATTATTTACGCAATATTTAAGTTTTCTTTAACTGACACCTTACCCGCACCTTCTGTGCATTAGGCTCTAAATTGGCACACTAATTGCAGCGTATCTTGATATTTATTGTGCAATATTGAAGTTGTATCTGCGTGTAAATGGCACACTAATGGCCGCGTATCTTCTTTTAGTACATCTATTAATACATTTTGTTAAAAAATGGCCGTACAATGAAATGCTCTAATTTTTACCGCGTGCAAGAAAACTTTTTTAAATCTAATTTCCCTTGGCACCAACTTCCCCATTCAGTGAAAATCAAATGTCGCCTTTATAACACCTGCATAATATTTATCCTTCTTTACGGATGCTTGCACCTCACTTGGGCCCAAAATAGCAAAATACTTACTGAGTTTTGAGAATAGATATCTCAGCACAATTTTGGGTTTGTGGTGGTTTAACTTTTTGAGAATTTAAGAAGTAAGAGAACGGACGCAGAAAACTTCGGTGACAACTGTCATCAAGCGGAGGTGATACAGTTGGCTGGGCCGTATACTACATGTGCCTCGTGAGAGCCTTAAACACGCTTGCCTGATTTAAAAGACATCGGGTTTTCGACGTCCTGGACGCTGCTGGCTGTACGTTGGCAGTTTACGGGACACAAACCTAACATGGAAGGATGCATAGAAGCTGGAAGCTGATAAAGATGCCTGGAAGCTATTTGCAGATATCATATGCTCCATCTAAGGAGCGGCCATGGAATGGTGATAATCCATACTCTTCTTTTTCTTTTCAAAAGATAATTTCGTATTTACATAGTTGGATAGTTTATAAAGCGCCATTTTTGTGAAAATAACCTCAATGGCGCTGTACAATAAATTAACAACCCAGCACGTCTTGCAGCTACAGAGCGCAAGGACGGTAAGTAACCTACCACCATTTACATTATGTTTTAGTTCAAATGATATTAAAATAGTTTTTAAAAATACTCATTTTTAAAAATAGGAATTAGATTGTAACAAGTCTTGCAGCTACTGAGCGTATGGACTGTTGAAATTCTAGACACCATTTGCAACATTTAAGTATTTTTAAGTCAGTAACGTTAAGGCGGCCTTCGTGGTGTACTGGTCAAGATGCTTGACTCACAAACGGAAGGTCCCGGGTTCGATTCCCGGTGAGAACTCAAAAAACAAATGTGAGTTTTCTCAAGCCTGGGTGTTCTGTGCTGTAATTGGGCCTCCTGATCGGTGCCAAAAAAATACTAAAAATAAATAATTTTGAAACAAGAAAAGATTACCAATTGTCTTTCAGCCACAAAGCGCATGAACGAGGGGAATTTTAATATGTAATCTGTTATTTCTAGAAATATATAATACTTTTCTGTATGAAATGGTTATCTAAAGATCACTTAGGCTTCTTAGTTTAAAATTCTAAAATGGAATAATATCGTCTGAAATCATCCCTTAAACCAAATTACAAACATTACAGCCTTTTGCTCTATTATAATCACAGTTCGAAGTTTAAATTGCACCCAACCAACCCCTTTGTGAAAGTTATGTGCAGTGGTTGTATGGGGTATTGTATGGAATACTTGCTTATGGTATCCATGGAGATTCTAATCCTGAATTATTAAGGACCCTTAGTGGAACTACTACAGCATATGAACACATTATTATTTCAAGAAAGGACAACGAGAGTGAGAGAATCCAAGACGAGGATTAGATTAAAGCAATTTAAATGCAAGATTTAATAATATGTTTCTTAAGGGGGGTTCTCTGGTTTGATGCGTTCAAAAATCGTTTTTTTTTTTTGCACCACTTGTTTCCTTAATATATCAAGAATATCTTGGTAAGGTGAATGTTTGAAATTCGAAGCCATTATAATGATACAGCAGTTAGAAGAGGCAGGTATTCGGAGAGCTGGTATGAGTTGTAACTGTTCTTGAAACTTCAAACGTGTTTTTCTCAATACTATGTTTTTCAAAGTTTCCTCCATCATATCTTGAGAACGGCTTGGCCGATTCGCTTCAAATTTATAGGATCGACTCAACATATATAGACGCACGGAATGATCTTTTATCACCCCAAAATTTTTTATTTTTTTTCAACTAAAAGTAGACAAACAATACATGAAATTCGAAATTTTTTGTTCCGAAGTCTGTCAAAAATCCAATTTTCAAATTTTCTTTTCATAATAGTCCATTCTGTGGATATAAACTTACTGATTAAAATACCGCCATTTTTTTTAGTTTCAAATAAGCCAATCAGCTGATTTTGTGGAGGGAGTGATCGTAAATTTTTTTGAGGGAGGTGTCTTCAGAGCGCCAAAATTTTATTTTTAATTAATATTTTTAGCTAAAAATTTATATGTATCTTCTTGAAAAACTTTTGAATAAACGATTAAAACTCCAAAGATCTATCTTATCATTAGATCTCACAAAAAATCCCACAAAATGTTTAAAAATCCGACCGTTAAACCTGAAAACCCGTTAACATAGCTTTATTAGTTGGTCTTAACTTAAGTTATGTCTGTTTTTTTTCAAATTAAAAATGAGCACGTTAAGTAAAGCCAAATATAAAGGTTATACGTCATTCTAAAGGAAAAATTCGGCTCTAAAAGAAATTGTATTCGCTTGTTCGTTACATACAACCTAAGTTTGATAAATTAACGATACATAAATGCAATACAACTGGGCCTCGATTATGACGGGAAGATAAAGACGTCATACCTTCTTCTTGACTGAATAGTCGAAGATAAATTCGCTCTGGCGATTACAAAGATATACAACCGACCCCCCACCTTCAAATTTTAGGTAGGTACGAGTACATCGATATGAAATAGGGGGAAGCGTAGGTCACGGTACACATATCTACGCTCTAAAATGACATTGCTTCAATATTCTCCCGACCGATTACAAAGATCTACTATCGATACCCCCACTATCAAGTTTTGATGTAAGTACATCGGTTTATACCGACGGGTCTTGGACCCCTCGATACGTTTATCTACGTATTAAAAGTGACAAACAATTTGTTCGGAATTATTATATTTCATTTTTTTAAAGAATACTACAAATTAAAATTATTACATGAATATAAGTTTCAATAAGCATCTGGACAACACGCTTAATAGTATATAAATATATTTAATATTTCGCTGCAGTCTCCTGCAATGGTCTTTTTCCTCAGACAAAATCCAAACTTGTACACTTTTCCTGAAAGTGGCTTCCATTTAGAGAACTTTATATTTTAAATGTAAACAAAAAATTGTAAAAATCTACTAGTAAATTAGTAATTTTTTATGTTATTTCCGGAGAAATTTCGTTTTTGTGATCAACACTATTTTCAGATGGTGATTATTACCGTTTTTTGTATGAAAGCGGCCTGTTGCTCAATCAAAAATGACTATCGACGTGCTAATAAGCGACGTGATAAAAATTTATCACCGCGGTTGTTTATCGAATTCGCGATCACAATGGAACATCCGAGAACACCTAATATTGAATGTCAAAATATCTACGTTTCGCGACGTATAATCCTGCTGCGCAATCACATATTTGAATTTCACCGGTGTAAATATGAAAAAAAATACCAAAACTGCTATTTCCAATTATTTATTTACTATGCTATTTGTTACATTTAGCCAGCGGTTGGCAAGCCAAATGTCATGTAAAGCCGTCGCCATAATAATTGTAATTTATTTGTCACTTTTTCGTAAAAGATACTCCTTACTATTTTGCGAATGCAATATATTGTAATATTTTTTATAGTAAGCGCCGATTTTTCCGCCCACGAACTGTTTTTATTTACGAGGAAAACAAAAAACAAACCGACACGAGCGTTGACTTAGAGATTACACACGCGTTGACTTATGACTGCGATAACTTAAACATGTTCATTATTGTTCATTGTGATCGCTCAAATGCTCAGCATGTTTTTAAGCTCGTCGATAGTTATTTGTGATTAAGCTACTGGCTGTTTTCAGCAGAACTAAGCCAATTTTTTTTATTTTTTTTAAACATATCCTATTATCAGCGCTACGATTTTTTAAAGTTTTGCATTTTTGAAATAACTCCGCGTGTGATGTCAGAGGTTGTTCACTGTTAGCTCTTCCCATTGGTCCGTTTACGGTAAGCTAACCGGATATCGTTCACAGCTGTCACATCATCGGTTAGTTCATATGAACCAGTGACGTCAATCAAAGTAGTGCGTTTTCATTAATACTGTTTTTATTTTTTTTTTCGTACTTTTTTAAGAAACGTTGCGTTTTTTTTCGTTCAAACATTTTTCGTTCCTAATTGCCCGTAGGGCTGAAGTTCCCCATTGTCTTGACTGCACCCGATAACACCAATATCTCATTTTTCTAAAATTCTGGACTGGCTGATTTCGTGACTACGTTAATTTATCAAGGATATTTTTTGACATCTGGATGAAATTTGAAAAAGGTCGGATTTGTATGGCGGGCGCTCGGTTTTCTAATTGCTAATCTCTACATCGGCGTAATATTCCGCATTCTAGAGGCAAATCCAAAGTTATTTGAACGCATTACCATACTGTGCGGGTTTACTGAATAATCTGCGTATAAATTAAAATGGCTCTAAATCGTGCAACTGAAACGACTCAACTTCTCGCCGGCAGTCCTTTAGTCCTATATTCTAGTCCTGGTGCTCTACTACGCAGAATGGCGCGGTCTAAACGAAAATCTTCGCGATCGTTAAGAGGACGCGCAACCTAACCTTTCTGCATACAAATATCGTTGTCGAAAAATTCAAAACATGCGTATTTGAAACCTTTCTAGAAAATTTGCTATTATTGTAATTTTTTGCTTATTTAAAATTAATAATTGAACGTAGTTATACAGAAAGAAGCCAGTCCACAATTTTGTAAAAATGAGATATTGGTGTTATCGGGTGCAGTAAGGTCAATTCTATATTCTGCTAAAAACAGCCAGACCGCTTTCATCCAAAAAACTATATTTATCATCTTCGGAAAAAGGTGTCACAGCACTAGAAAAATCTTACGGTACTTTAAAAATCATAAAAACTGGTCGAATACATTAGAAGATTCTTGATTGTAATATTTAAAAAAAACTTATGTGTTCATTGTTTATCGTTTGTCAAAGTCAAAAACATTCTACTTGCGTAGATTTTATAATTCACTCTTTCTCACAAAATGTCTATTATCATAATTCTTTTCTATGGCTGGCTGCTTGCTGTATAACTACGTTTTATTAAAAAACATGAAAAGAACAATGTTTTGAGTATGTCCAAATGCTTGCAGACTGGCTGGATTTTCTCCCCAGGGAGTTGTTTTAGTAACCATTTTACACACTGTGTAACATTTACCATTCTGCCTTAGTTTAAACATCCACATCTTCTCAACTTTTCTATCTATTGACTTTTGTGACGTAAAAGAGCTGAAACCTTTATCACGTGGGTGAGGTTAAACCGGCTGAATCAATTCACCTAGTAGGCAACGCCTGAAAACAATTTTTCAATTTTTATTCTTCTTCTTAGCGTGTTGAGTAGCCACTTAATCCACCCAATGACAGGTCATAAGTCCTGTAAATGCCTAGACTCCCATATTGCCCTCCTAAAAAATGTTTTCTCTTTCTGTTGCAACAAATTTAAACATATCTACCATTGGCGTGGCCCTATCGTTTATTGTAATAAATTTTCTTTACGGGAGCTAGGATCATTTAAAACCAATACTTATCCGCCGCCTTCAGACTTATGGTATACAAACATGATTTATTTTTTGAAAAAAATGATACGTACCGGCACGAAATAAAATTCAAATATTTTTCTTAAAAAAAAAAAACAATATTCGTCCAGTTTTGGGGTGTAGAAAACGGTATTACGAGACTTCGATTTTGTTAATTTTTCTTAGGCATTATCAGTATGACATGCAATTTGCCTTTTTCTTGAAATACTTAATTTCATGTGTAATGAAACAGTGTGACAGGCGCCGTGGCGCAGTTGGTTAGACGGCAAACTGTGAAACTGGCGTCGCGGGTTAAATTCCCCCCGGTGGCCTCCGCGGCGTAGTGGTCAAGACGCTCGACTCACGCACGGAAGGTTCCGGGTTCGAATCCCGGTGAGAACACAAAAAAAAACTGATTTTTCTCAAGCCTGGTTATTCTGTAATGTAATTCACCACTGTCATTGGACCTCCTGGCCTGTTGTGGTGCAAAAAAAAAATGAAATGAAAGGAAAAAAAAACAAGAAATATATTTTTCTCAATTGGTCTGGGTGTTGTGGTGTATTTTTCATTACCTCCTTCCATATCCCCTCCATCCCACCTGCTGATAAGCCTCAATATAGAGACTAAGCGGGTTATTTCTTTTAAAAAAAAAACAACAATATTTTAGTGTGTCCAAATTTTTGTAGACAAGGACTGAATTCAACTCCTTGGGGAGCTGTCAATATTAACATCACAACAGAGATAAAGAACATTTTAAAGGAGAAAGGAGGTAACATAGAAGTCTAGAAATCTACAGGGCTTATGACCTGTAATTAGCTGGTTTGAGTGGCCACTTTACACACTGTGTAACATTCACCATTCTGATCATATATTTATTTATTTACTTTTTTTTTTTCTTTTTTTTTTTTTTTACCATAAACAAAATAAAAAAGCAGAGTATTAAAAAAATAAGGCATAATTACATATCAATGAAATACATATTAATAGAAAAATAGTAAACAAAAAAATCCCACAAAGGCATGGCCTGTTCGTGGGTATACGAGAAAATGTTAATGAACTTTTGCTCCTATAGTAAATAATGGACGATTAAAATATTTTTGTGTAACATAAGAAAGAAAACATAAAATATTCTGTAAAAGATAATATTTAATATATAAACATATAATATATTGATATTTGAACATCTATATTCCTGTGTTGGTTTTGGTTTTCATGTTTCTTATTCTTGAAAAATTTTTTTTTTTTGCTACTTTTTTGTCAAATATATTTGTTAATGTAAAACATGTAAATGAAAACAAGGCGTTTACTAAAATAAATGAATTAATTTTACAAATGAAACTTACTTAAACTTTTACCTTTAACTTGGCGTTTTTTTAAATATTTTTCATTTCCATTATTAATTACTATAAAAAAAAAAACATTTTATCTTTTACAGAATATCTTATATTTTCTTTCTTATATTACATAAAAATATATTAACTGTCCATTATTTATTATAGGAGCAAAAATTCATTAAAATTTTCTTGTATACCCACGAACAGGCCATGCCTTTGTGGGATTTTTTGTTTACTATTTTTACTATTAATATGTATTTCATGTTTATGTAATTTATGCTTTATTTTTTTAATACTCGGTTTTATGATTTATGTTATTATTGTAAAATAAAAAAATTAAATTAAATAAAAATAATTACAAAAAAATATCTAGCTAAAGTTTCAATGGAAATAAATAAATGGGTTCAAAGTTTTAAGGAATTTGTGTATCTGGGAAGTATGTTCACTAGGGATGGAATGAACGGTGAACAGAATGAACGGTGCACTTAAATCGACCTTGGCAAATAAATGCTTGTCACAAGAGGCAAAATTGGCAGTTCACAACGGAGTCCTGGTCCCGTCCCTGATGTATGGGAGCGAAGTATGGACTCGGAAAAACAGGGATGAAAGTAGGCTGAATGCTGTCGAAATGCGATCTCTCAGGCAAATGTGTGGTAAAACTATGTACGATAGATGCACAGATGTTGAGATCCGTACATTATGTAAGGCTGAGACAAGCATTATTGACCAAATCAAGAAAGGAGCCCTGCGCTGGTTTGAACATGTAGAACGAATGGACAGCGAGAGAACGGCTAAGAATATTTACAATGCGAATGTTGATGGATGTAGAAATAGAGGAAGACCGAGAAAGACATGGCATGACCAAATCCAACAAATACTTAAAGATGGACATGTTAAAAGTCGGAATAATCGGCGCGCGTGCATGAGAAGATGTATGAATGTAGAGGAAGCGAGATATGTATGCAAAGATAGAGTTTTGTGGCGTTCTATCCTCTCTGCCTACCCTTATGGAGAAACGTCGTGATGGTTTGTTTGTTTTAACAGCGCACTTTGAACAGGACCAAACGACACCTAAAAATGTCTTTTTTGAGCGGCCTTTTAAGAGTTACGAACGTTCTTTCTGATCACCGCGAAACGAAAGCACGACGTTTTGTAATTCGTTTTCACATTCGCGTTCGTCTTGAATTCCAGATATATTATTTTCCAAGGGAAATTCGTGGGCTAGCTACTCTGGATTACCACGGAAGAGGAATGAAAATCCCTTTCGCTTCTCTTTCACTTCTCCACTTCCGGTATATTTTGTTTCATTTCCGTATTCCCTATGTCTTCCTTTTAATTCGTACCTTCCCGGAGCTTAGGGGTACAAACACTGTGGCAGGATGCAACAAAATAGCGATTTGTGAAATACTTAAGCCCATACAGGATTAGTGGGGGCTTTCTTTTGGTTGGTTTTTTATCCAATGGTTTGGAAAATTAAAGTTGATGCATTATATCGCAACGTAAATTAGCGGAGATAACATTTTTGAGAAAGGAATTTAGAAGTCTAGGCAGTTACAAGACTTGAAAATCGAAAAAAAAGTAAAGTTTATTTTTAAATTTATTTCAACAGAGAGGGAAAACATTTTTGAGAAGGGAATATGGAAGTCTAGGCGTTTACAAGGCTTATTTTATTTTATTTTATAAACATAAACGGCAAATCTGCCTTTTACAAACATTTATAATATAAACATATTTGGCTTAATATTTTTTTTTTTTTTTTTTAAACATAAATTTCTTTATACCCAAGATTTATAAAAAAAAAATAACCTAAAAATTGTACAGCATATTCAGTAGAAAGTTTAAATTATAAAACATTCTACAGTAAAACAACAAGAAAATCATAAGTGCTGTTTCACACAGCTAGGCAAAGTGAACAAAAAACTGTATACATATATATATATATATAAATATATTATGAAATGCATAAATAAATATACCATTCACCATATTTGAAAAAGTTCAAAAGGTTTGTTCCATGACCTGTCATTGGCTGGTTGAAGTGGCCACTTTACACATTGTGTAACATTCACCATTCTGCCCATGTTTGAACATCCACATTTCCTCAACTCTTCCATCTGTTGGGTTTTGTGCTGTAAAAGAGTAAGAATGGCAAGTCGTAAGCCCTGGAAATGCCTAGACTTCCATATTCCCTTCTAAAAAATGTTTTACCTCTCTGTTGAAATAAATGTAAATATGAATAACTCCCTAGGGAGGAAGTCCAGCCACTCTGTAAGCATTTCAATATTTTGGAAGAGCCTATTAATCTCTTAAGGACAAAAATTATTGTCAATTAAGGACTTAAGTACTCGATTTTCCTTTGTGGGAGAGATTTGAGTGGGAAACTCTTGATGATTTTCCAAATGCTTACCAAAATGATGATGAAAGTAGGTTAAATGCTGTCGAAATACGATACCTCAGGCGAATGCGTCGTAAAACGATGTATGATAGGTGCACAAATGTCGAGATCCGTGAAGTGTGTAAGTCTGAAACGTGCATTATCGTCAGAATCAAGAAAGGGGCGCTGCGTTGGTTTGGGCATGTAGAGCGAATGGACAGCGAAAGAACGGCTAAAAGGATCTACGATGCAAATGTTGATGGATGCAGAAAACGAGGAAGACCGAGAAAGACATGGCACGATCGAGTCCATCAAATACTTAAAGATGGACATGTCAAAAGTAGGAATAATCGGCGTGCATGCATGAGAAAATGTATGAATGTAGAGGAATCGAGGTCTGTATGCCAAGATAGAGTGTTATGGCGTTCTATCCTCTCTGCCTACCCCTACGGGGAAACGGCGTGATGGTTTGTTTGTTTGTGTTTGTTAAAAACCACTTAAATAAATTTGATATGCCAACCGGTTTCAGAGCACGACGGTTTCTCTGTCAGGGCTGAAAAATTAACACGAAATAAATCATTCCCTTAATGAGCTTATCATTCATAAACTTAAGGGCTGTAATATTGCTTTCATTATTGATTCTACCCAGTTTGAATAAAATTCCCTTCTGTAAATCTCAGTCCTACCCGCCACCCCCTCTGCCCGCCCCTCCGGGAGATAAGGCTTTAATTAACAACCCTTTGTCTTGCGGTAATCATCTTCTTTGGAGGGAAACTGAAAAACATTATTATTTCTAGAGCGCTCTCAATAATATTTTGATGCGGGAATTAAACAGGACGGTGAGACAGAATTTTGAAAAGGAATTTAGCAGACAACACTGACGTTTAATAAATGGACGCGTTATTCCTATACTAGCTACACCAAGATATAACAAATATTGCGTTGTTGCAAAAATCTATAAGAAATCAAGTGAATTTAAGGGTGGTGCAAGTGACGCAGTTTAAAATAGTGTATTTGTTGCACAAAAATCCATAGTTAAAATAATACTCAGAGTCCCGATACAGACATCTACTGAAGAAATATTCCACAAATCACAACTTATGACACCAAAACAATTATACGCTAAAACAATACTCACTTATAGATTCAAAAACTACTCTTACTCAAATGAAACACAACCCCCACAATACATCACATACAAAAAATATAATCACTAGATCCTCAACACATAGACATCTTAAACAAATACAAACTAAAACCACTTTCGGACAAAGGGATTTTGAGTATTATTCAATTAAAATCTATAACATACTTCCACTATCTATTAAGACAATTAGTAACGAGAAAATGTTTAAATAGGCTATAAAAAAATGGATAGTGGAGCTAGGTAGAAGTAAAATGGATTGTCTCATTCGCCCATACCAAAATTGAATCAACTGCTCCACAAGTGAATAGCTTATGTTAGGTTTTTGTATTTTTATTGTGTTTTGTAATATAAATAATATAGATGAACATAAATAGTTTTTGTTTTTAAAACTGTCAGAATATTTGTTAATTATCTTCGTCTTTTTAAGTTAGTCTTCTTTGTTTATTCTCAAATGTAATTTTAAAAAGTGTATTGTTAAGTGTCCTCGGCACGGGAAACCCCAGTGAGGTCACATTATTTTTATTATTAATTATAGTTTGTAAGCAAAAAATATGAATAAATAAATAAAATCATCAAATCATGTAAGAAAAAAATATACATCTTTCTTTATTTATTTTCGCAAATGTAAGTTTCTTTATTTATTTTATAGGTTGTTTAAAACTCATTATTTGAGACGTAAGTCCCAACTCCATGGGACTATAAGTCATGTTATGAGTTGGGACGAGCAATAAGTTGACACATGAGTCATCATCATCATAATTCATCATAATTCCCTTTCCGCACCCAATGGTGCATAAGACAGTGCATTGGTAACCGATCGCAGCGTATCTTGATTATTTTTGTTGCATGAAAGAGAGATGATCAGTCTTAAGCTTCAGGTACCAGTCCAGGGACTATGAAATATTCTAGAGATTCAAACCCCTCTCTACCCCAACTTGATTTCCATTTTCTAATCGTGAGTTATTTTACAACTCGTTAAAAATTGTCACTAATTTTTGAAATATTTGGCTAAATTATAAGAACAATATTTGAGTTTGTCCAAATGTTCGTAGACAAAAGACTGGATTTAACCCTCTCGGGAGTCATTAAGATTAACAAATATAACAATAAAAATAATAAAGGTTTCAGCTCTTAAACTTCATTAAAATCAACAAATGGAAGAATTGAAGAAATATGGATGTTCAAACATAGGCAAAATGGTGAATGTTACACAGTGTGTAAAGTGGCCACTTAAACCAGCCAATGACAGGTCATAAGCCCTGTAAATGCATTGACTTCCATATTCCCTTATTTAAGGTATTCTCCATCACTGTTGCAATTTGTTAAATTATAAGAACGCTAATATTTCTTGTTACAAAAAAAAAACCATGTCGGGAATCGAACTCGAGACCTTTTGCATGGTAGGCAAACGTGCTGAACATTACACCACGAGGCCGACCACGAATATTGTATGGGATCAGACACATAACAATATAAAAAATATAAAAAAATATGGTAAACAGTAAACTCAAACATTCGGAAAATTATCAAGGAGTTTCCCACTCAAACTCAAATCCAGTTCTTAACTCCTCTCTTGAAAATGGTTTTGTTCTTGAGAGCTTAATACGCTCTTCCAAAATATTTAATACAATGTTTTATATTTCATTTAAAATATATATATACACACCACTATCTATTGACGGTGAATGATATTCCCATATAGTAAGGGTGGTATAATTTTTATTTTAGTAAAACTTATATGAACGTCAATGGCTGGTTAAAGTGGCCACTTTACAAACTGTGTAACATTTACCATTCTGCACATAAATATGCTCAAATGAGCATCCATATTCCTTCAACTATTTCATCTGTTGATGTTTGTGAAGTTAAAGAGCTGAAACCTTTATTTATGCGGGTGAGATTCGTGTAATTAAATCATTTCACCTACATACTAGTCAACGCCTGAAAATGTTATTTTTTCAATTTCTATACTTTTTCATGGACCAGGTGGATTTATCAACAATATTATGAGTTTGTCCGATTTTTTAAAGAAAAGGAGAGCTGTTTATATTAACATATTACAACAGAGATGAAGAACATTTAAGAGATGGTAATATAAAAGGCTAGGCATCTACAGGGTTTATGACCTGTCAATGGCTGGTTTAAGTGGCCACTATACACACTGTGTAACATTTACCATTCTGCCCATATTTGAACATCTATATTCCTTCAATTATTTCATCTGTTGATGTTTGTGAAGTTAAACAGCTGAAACCAGCATTCTTAGTGAGTATAGTATGAGGATCTGGAGAGACAATCGCCTGTGGTCTTATCAAGAAACTGTTCGTATTTGCTTGATGAAGAGAAAATCATAGAAAACTCATTCAAGAGAAGCCGGACTATTGACATATACCATTATGTAAGGCTGAGATAAGCAGTATCGACGAAAAACATGTAGAGCGAATGGACAGCGAAATAACAGTAAATGAGGAAGATCGAAAAAGATATGGCATGACCAAATCCATCAAATTGTTCAAGTCTGTATGAAAATACAGAGTGATAGAGCGTTCTGTTCTCTTTGCCGTGAAATGGCGTGATGGTTTGTTTTAAATTGTCAAATTCAATGTTATTGTCTACAGAACATTATTTCATTTTACGCACTCAAAATACTGTAGTATTTTTTTGGCTAATTTTTCACACTATGCCAGGGGATGTGGCCAGTTCCGCAAGGGGTTATAACATTGTAAATTTCAACCATTTTCCTTATAATTTCGCCCGCTTTCCCGCGGCCAATAACTCTCCCTCCAACCCTCGGGAAATGGCGTGGGGTATATCGGCCAGGAATTTCTCCCGTCTACAGAAATTATAACCCAGGGGTAAAAAACACCCTCAACCCTTAATTTATCGAAGTGCCACAAAGGCAATGAAAACGTGTGACAACGTGGAGATTTTTCACTTAAAATTAATATTTTGCACAGACATAGAAATTGTATGGTATATAATATTTAAATTTTACGCTAAACAGAGAGAATATTTTTGAGAAGAAAATTTGGATGTCTAGGCATTTTCAAGGCTTGTGATCTATCACTGGCTGGTTTAAATAACTACTATGTGCACTATGACTTTTACCATTTACATTTTCTCATCTCAATGACTTATCTACATTTTATAATTGGGTTGAAGTGGCCACTTTTTATCATAGAAGCCTATTTAAAATACGAAAGAGAACTACTTTTATTTTTAATTTAGTAAGGAACGCGGAGTAATGTTTCAACGTCACTTATTGGTTGAAGTCTCTCATATGTCGTAAGAGATGAGAAGTCGGTAGCGCAAACCGAGGTAGATAGAGAAAGTAGAGAAGTTAAGTATATGTACCGTCTCGATATGTACCGATGAAAATAGCGGATATGAAAATTAAAAATAAGGAAATACAACATTGTTTTTTATTACCATTTTAAATTAATATGGGTCTTTGAAATACTGTCGAGAATTTTTTTTTTGTTTAATATTATTTATTAGTAGCATAAAAAATAATTTTTAATTTTTAATTCCGGCGAAAGCAGTTTATTGCACTGGCCAAATCCCTTAACGCCACGATTCAATCAAATCGAAAAAACTCGAATCTTTAAAAAAATATATAGTCGTTAATTAATCGATTATTAAACTAAGCTAAAAAAAATTTTTTTTTTTCAATTTTTTGTATCGTTAAGATATCACAACAAAAATGAAGAACTCTTTAGATAAGGTAATATAGAAGTCTTGGCATCCATAGGGCTTATGACTTGTCATTGGCTGGTTTAAGTGGTCACTTTACACACTGTGTAACATTCACCATTCTGCCCATATTTGAACATCTATATTCCTTTGTTTTTTTTATCTGTTGACATTTGTGAAGTTAAAGAGCCGAAACCTTTATTGTTGCGGGTGAGATTCATTACTGAATTATTTCACTTACATAGTAGGCAACCCCTAAAAATATTTTTCAATTTTTATACTTCTTCTTGGATTAGGTGGCTTTATCAACAATGTTTTGAGTTTGTTAATTTTTTTGTAGACAAGGACTGGATTATGTATCGTTTAATTAGCGCTATAATTTTTTTTTATTTTTTAATTTATGAAATAACTCCGCATGTGACGTCAGAGGTTCTCTTCCGCTTATTCTCGATCAGTTCTGCCCGTTGGTCCATTTTCGACAAGAAAACAGGAAATATTCCATAACTCTCTTATCATTGGTTCATTTATATGAACCAGTGACGTCGTTCAAAGTAGTTTGTTGTTATTTAAATATTTTTTTTACATTTTAAAGAAATTTTGCCAACGCTCTAATTTTTACCGCCCACAAGAAAACATATTTTGTGTCCGATTTCCCATAGGGCTGAAGTTCCCCATTGTCAAGAACAAACAAGTCGCGTTTTTATAAAGACGTGTATTTATTTTTAACAATTTTATTTTAATAATTATGAATAAAAGCATTTCTCCACAATATCCGCATTATTTGAAAATATTAATTTATTTTTCTAAATCCATTTCCCGCGTTTTTATCGGTATTTTTAGTGTGTGATATTTACGTGTTGTGTTTTTTTTTAACACAGTTTTTTATTTTTTTTACACAATTTTAAAAAAATAGGCCAGGAAGTAAATTCTGTTTGCTTACTCCTGCGGGGAATGACGTGATGGCAGTGGAAGCAGCTATAATTTTTTCTCACAAACTCATTCCAATAAACAAAATAAACAGCAATATTTTGAGTTTGTCCAAATTTTTGTAGACAAGGACTGGATTCAACTCCCTGGAGAGCTGTATATATCAGCATATTACAACAGAGATGAAGAACATTTAAGAAAAGGTAATATAGAAGTCTAGGCATCTACAGGGCTTATGACCTGTCAATGGCTGGTTTAAGTGGCCACTTTACACACTGTGTAACATTCACCATTCTGCCTATATTTGAACATCTATATTCCTTCAATTCTTTCATCTGTTGATGTTTGTGAAGTTAAAGAGCTGAAACTTTTATTTATGCGGGTGAGATTCGGGTCATAAGCCCTGTAGATGACTAGACTTCTATATTAACTTTTCTTAAATGTTCTTCATCTCTGTTGTAATATGTCAAAAAAAACAGGTTGTATTTCAATATGTTAATATATACAGCTCCCCAGGGAGTTGAATCCAGTTCTTGCCTACAAAAATTTGGACAAACTCGTAATATTGTTGATAAATTACCTGGTCCATGAAGAAGTATAGAAATTGAAAAAATAACATTTTCAGGCGTTGCCTAGTATGTAGGTGAAATAATTCAATTAGATGAATCTCACCCGCATAAATAAAGGTTTTAGCTCTTTAACTTCACAAACATCAACAGATGAAAGAATTGAAGGAATATAGATGTTCAAATATAGGCAGAATGGTGAATGTTACACAGTGTGTAAAGTGGCCACTTAAACCAGCCATTGACAGGTCATAAGCCTTGTAGATGCCTAGACTTCTATATTACCTTTTCTTAAATGTTCTTCATCTCTGTTGTAATATGTCAAAATAAACAGGTTGTATTTCACCTGTATGGGGACATGTGAAAAATACGAAAATAGCTTTAGTATTTTCAGTACTGAAAGACACTAAAACATGGCCGGAAATAATTGTGGTCTTAAACCACTACCCGATCCAGGGAATCGTCATCATCAAACCCATATTCGCCCCTGTAGCTCAATCACAAATAACTATCGACGTGCTTTAAAACATGCCAAGAATTTGAGCGATCACAATGAACAATAATGAACATTCTTAAGTTAGCGCAGTCGTAAGTTAACGCGTGTGTAATCTATAAGTCAACGCTCGTGTCAGTTTGTTTTTTTTTTCCTCGTAAATAAATACAGTTCACTGGCGAAAAATCGGCGTTTTCCATAAAAAAATATTACAATATATTGCATTTGCTAAAAAAATAAGGAGTATCTGATACAAAAAAGTGGTAATTTAATTACAACAACCGCTAACTAAATGCAATAAATAGCATATTAATAATAAATCAATAAAAATAGCAAATTCGGAATATTTTCCATATTTACACCGGTGAAATTCAAATATGTGATTGCGCAGCAGGATTATACGTCGCGTAACGTAAATATTTTGACATTCAATATTAGGTGTTCACGAATGTTGCATTGTGATCGCGCATACGATAAACAACCATGGTGAGAAATTGTAATCACGTAGCTTATTAGCACGTTGATAGTCGTTTGTGATTGAGCTTCAGAGGGTGCATAGGTCACTACTTTGGAAAATTAAATGCACTCTTTCTCGATCATGCGTTTTTTGCTGTATTGAAAATATTTTTTACATTTTGTTTATTTTTGAACATCCATATGTCTTCAATTCGTCCATCTGTTGTTGTTTTAGTGGAGTAAAAGAGCATAAACCTTTATTGCGGTGAAGAGATTTATCTAACTGAATTATATCAATTTTCCATTTTTTATACTTCTTCTTGTCCATTTGGTTGAAATACAATATTTTGAGTGTGTCCAAATGTTTGTAAACAGAATTCTGGATTTAATCCCCTAAAAAGTTATTATGATAAACGAATTACAACAAAGATGGTGAACATTTTGGAGAAGGAAATACGGGAGTCTGGGCATTTACAGGCCTTATGACCTGTTATTTATTTATTTTTATATATACGCCCAATGGGCATTTTCAAGGATATATTTATGCTTAAAAAAATATTACAAAGGAAAGTAGAAAGACACAATGGTATATAGTAGACTCGGTGGGAGTGGAAGCGGGAGAGAGGTGTTTATAATTGAATTTGATTCAGTGATCGTTTGAAAGAAGACAACTTGTTATCAAAGAAATCAAGGCTGGTATGTTTGTTGGCAGACCTGAGAATTCTGGGCATAGGGGAATGAGAAACATAGTTTGTTCTATGGTTTTTTTTTTTTTTTTTAAATATATTTGGACCCCTGTATTTAGTAGCCTTACGTGTCATGTACAAGGCTAAGGTACTCGGAAAAAAAAAGTTTTTGTTTGTCTTGGAAATGGGATGTTCGATCACTGATTTTGGTTTATTACCTTTATGAGTCTAATCACCATTGTTGCAAAGTTCAAGAACAATGGCGCGTGATAACTACTTTTTACTACAGTGTGGATATTCCATCTTTCCTGCATTCTGCTTCAAGATTATGGCGTTGCAAACGAAGAACGTAGAAGAAGCGCGGTAATGATTTTCCCAACGCTGCTGCGTATTTTGTTTTATACAGCGTTTAGCAAAGCTAAGGGGAAATTCTGAGAAGAAAGGTGCCGTTCTTTTACAAGTTGCGGCTCTTGCTCGTTCATCCGCTCTCTCATTTCCTACGATACCAGCATGTCCTCTTGTCCAGCATATTTGAATGGTCATCCCTCTTATTTTTAGATGCTTAATTTTACTTGTAGATACAATGAATGGATTTACCGACCGAGTATCTGCTATGGCTTGAACGCCCGAACGACAATCTGATAATATTTTTGCAATAACCCATCTCTCTGGTGGTTTCTTTAATAACCATTCGAGAGCTTCTCGTATTGCGAGTAGTTCAGCCTGGAAAACTGAGCAGAAATTATCTAATTTAAATGTTCTGCCTGGTAATTCTTTATCACTCTCAAAAGGAACGAATGCCGCTCCCACTTTTCCGTCGAGCAGGCTACCATCCGTAAAGATTCTAATTTCGTTGGGAGCATTTGTTCTATGGTTATCGGTATAAAAAAGTATGTTTTGTCTGAGGTGTCTAGTTGGGATATTTAATTTTATTGAGCTCAGTAGTTCAGGCGCATCAAAGTGAGTTGAAAAATTTAAATAGGACTAGAAGGTCAGATTGTTAGCTGGTTTGGACGCGGAAAGTTACCGGGCCAGGTGGATTTGCGTGGCATGTGTGAAAAGTACCCTGCACACCCAGGGGATGACATCCAGTCTTTTGTCTACAAACACTTGTACCCACCCAAAATAATGTATTTAATACCCAAGTATTCTTATTGCTTTTTTCTCATTAACAAATAATAATTCATTATTTTGTAACGGTGAAATGATATTGTATTACGAAAAAAAGAAAACGTTTAAATTTATGCAGGTGTAATAAATCATTTCATAAAGAGTTCCACGGTGTGTAAATATTTACGCAAAGCGTATTATTGTATTTTAGGCCAGCGATTCTCAAGACGCGGCCCGCGGACTGGATACATCTTTTTCTACTCTTCAATCTCTTGAAAACATTATCATTATCAATATTTCCTTTCCTCAACTAATGGTGCGTAGGGCACTGCATTGGTACACCAATCGCAGCGTATCTTGATCATTTTACTTACATGAAGGTAAGATCAGTTGTACGCTTCAGATGCCAGTCCAGGGACTATGATATATCCTGGTGTGAAAACACCCTTTTAAATAAATATTTCATATCAATGCTCTACTTTGGGATAAATTAATTTGTCAGCATGCGTCGCACTCCTTATAGTACTCCTTAGTATAAACTTAAGTTGGTACATGATTACAACACCAGGTTTACTAGTATGGAAGGGCTAGCTGTTCCTAGATACTGCAATAAATATGGCAAAAGGACACTGCAATACAGAATATTTAATATGTTACCAAACAATATTAAAAATACTGAGTTAAATACAGGAGTTCGACGTTTGCTCAAATTATGGTTATTAGAAAAAAGTTTTTTGTATTAGTGATAGTTTTTAATTTTTCAGAATGTAATCTGTAATTGTTTTTCAAGTAAAATTATTGTTAATTTAGGTTAAGTGTAAATAATCAATGTAATTTATAAGAACCTGCTGACGAGTTGTATGTATGCAACTCAGCAGGACTTTAATTTAATTTAAGAATATTTTTGAAAGAAAAAAAAAAATTAATAAAAAAAAAAAAAAAATATATAAAAAATAAAAAACCATATCGAGAATCGAACCCACGACCTCTTGCATGGCAGGCAAACGCGCTGACTATTACACCACGAGGCCAACTTGAAAACATGCTCCCCCGATACACAAATTCTTCTACTAGTTCAACAAAAAAAATCTAACAAATTTTATAATCATCATTATATTTTTTCTGCTCCTTATTGAAGGAAAATTAAATTTATTTAAAAACATAGGGATGGAATCCACAAAGATCCTTCAGGCATCTCGGCATATCTGTTGCCAGCTCCTGCGCATCCTCCTAAGTCAGGTTTACGACGCGGAGTTCTGACATGAACCACTGACGAACAGTCAGCAGTGGACGTCCAGGACGTTCAGGATGTCGAGAGCCTGATGCCTTGTAAAATAGGCAAACCAGGTTAAGGCTCTCATTAGGCATACGCAGTGTATGGCCCTGCCAACTGGTTCGCCTCCGCTTGATGACGGTTGTCTCCGGGGTTTGCTGCCTCCGATCTCTTATTACTTCATTCCTTGCGAAGTCACAGCGCCGCACACCCAAGCTTCTTCTAAGACATCTGTTCTCAAAATTCGGATTTTTTGGGTCCTGTTTTGGGCCCTAGGTGCCATGATTCTTCACGATATTATAATATTATAAATATAGAGTCTTCACGATATTTAAAAAAAATGTAATTAAGGAAATATAGAGTATAATATAATAATAATTTTAAGTTAAATAATTTACTCCGTATCCTGGCGTACAAAGAATACAATTATGTGTGTGAAACAGAACCAGGACAATCCTGGACCAGAGTTTTTGTAGCACTAATCATACTATTCTCAACGCTCAAAATTAGAAACATGACGGGCTAAAATGGACACAAAGTCGCCGGAACAATAGGCATCATCGTTCTGTAACTACACATGTGCATCATTCAAGGAATTTTCAAGCAGCCAGTTGGCCACATAGCAACGGTATCTACCTACTATCTACAAAAGCTACTTTTCGAATATCTATCTTTATTTTGTAAAGGAACAGTATTTGTTTATTTAAACTTATAATACATGAAATCTGGTGTTCTACAAAATAAACACCAAATCAATCAATTAATCAAATTATTTATTTAGTTATTTATTGCTAACTCCTCGACATGAACACTTGACAAATTTACTAACATGCTCTGTGTTTACGTTTAGTTTTCGTTAATTTATTGATATTATTTTAACTTTCTAGAATTCTACGCGTCCATGCGCTTTGTAGCTGCACGACGATTGGTAATAAAGCTTCCATATTCGAATGGTATCAACTATAAAATACCTACATAAGTTTTATAAATGGAGTCTAGTATTTCAACTGTCCATGCGCTTAGTAGCTGCAAGACGTGTTGCAATCCTACTCCTTTTTTATCATATATGTATATTTATTTTTTAATTTCATTAATTCTCTAAATTTCTTTGGCAATTTTAAAAATGTGTAAATGGGTGCTATATTTCTTTGATTTCTTACATGCATGCGCTCTGTAACAGCAAGACGTGCTTTAATCAAGTTCTTATCTGTTATAATTTAATTTGATCTAAATTGGAAACGAGAAACTAAAATCCCAACCGTCCATACGCTCTGTAGCTGCAAGACTTGCTGGGTTATTTATTTACTGTACAGCGCCTTTGAGGTGATTTTCACAAAAATGACGCTTTGTAAATTATCGGACTGTGTGTATATATATATTTTAAACTGATCTAAGTGGTATATCTAACTTAAACAACTTAGAGACATGTGTGCAGTGAACCGTTTTCGTTGTATGGATTATTATATTGAATTGAACCTACCAGAAGTTTTATTACAAAGGTGGCGTGTATGAAAATAAATATTCACTTGAATATTGTGTGAAGTTTATTATTAATCTTGTTACTTATTTAAGTATTAATCTATAATATCTAGCCGTTATGAACGCGAATTGAATTTTCGTTTGCTTGGAATGTCGTTAGCTGTGTTGTGTCGGTCAACCGGTACCAGCGCTGAGCGGATAGAGTCTGATTTACGTTTCCGTTTCACGACAGTTGGGGACGTTTTAGTTTGGTGTGCTGGCGCGCCTGGTATTTGGTTTTCCAGTGCCTATCCGTGAATGTTCGGCGGCCTCCGTGGTGTAGTGGTCAAGACGCTTGACTCACAGACGGAAGGTTCCAGGTTCGATTCCCGGTGAGAACACATAAATTGAATGTGATTTTAATCAAGCCTGGGTGTTCTGTGATGTAATTCACCACTGTAATTGGCAGTGGCGAGCCGTGATTTATTTTATAGGTAATCTATTAGAAAATTTCATTAATTTGTACTACATATAAGTACTTATATGACATGTAAGTAATGTAATTATAAATGACTTTTTTTTGTGGTTCTGTGAAAATCAACTCAAACAACAATTATTATAAACCACGCGATAAACGTAGCTTTATTCTACACTATTTTAATACAATACTTGTACATAAGTTTATTAACAAATACCACAATGACATTCCGCAGATATTTCCATTATGATCTGTCATTGACAGTACTGCCAAGACTTGAGCACTGGCCGATTTCTTTTAAAATGAATAATGCCTAAAATGGCCACTGCGAACGCCACCTGTCGTATGTGATACATAATAATATGTCGACGGTATCCCATCAAAGAAAAATAGTCCTTCGGAAATAATGTTCGAAATACTAGTTTCCAAATAGAGAATCTGCCAAAAATATTTGTAATCTGCAAGTTTGTTTTAGTTTTAAAAAAGCCGACTTGGGTTAAAGACAAAAAATACAGTGTACTTTTTTGTATGGAAGAATAAGCTGAGGTAATCGGCTAGTTTCATCGTTCAGTAAGAATGGGCTGGGCGCCGGCGCTGGGCGCACTTCATAGATATTTTTTTTTAGAAGGATATAAACGGTGATTTATAATAAATAACAATTACTTTATTTATTTTCCCATAAACACGGTTACTATAAATTATTATTATTAAATGTCAAATATAATGGTAAGCTGTGCATAATCGCTTACTTTGACGATTCGCCCCTAGTAATTGGGCCTCCTTGCCTGTTGTGGTGCAAAAATAAATAAATGAAAATATTATTTTGTTAAATTAATTGATAATCAGCCGAATTTCGGCATTCGACTGTCTGGGGGTGCGAAATGGCAAAAGTGTTGAAAACCTCTGTTTTTTATTGATTCGGGGTAAAAATAACTCTTATGGGAATCGCGGAAAATAACATGAAATCTGCCCCATGTTGAAAAACGGGAAATTCAGTTTTATCTGCAATTATTTATGGGATTCTGTAAAATAATTAAAATTTATTCATCCAAAGGGACAAGCAAAAAGATAACATAATATTTTTTATTCAGGCGTTGTTTACAAGATAATTAGGTAAGTCCGTTGGGGTTGACTGAAATGAGAATCTTTTTTATAAAATTGAATGTATTCATTAAAAAAAAGAAGGATAGAGAATTCCAAAAATTGAGTTACTTACCGCCCTTATGACAGTGCAGAACGTGAATCATACATTTCCGTAATCTAAATTACTTATTCGCGCGGATATCAGTAATGAATTTTTAAATTACGATTTTTTACGAAAAACATTAAATTTGTTAAAACTTAACGATAGAAGAAAAATTTTAGACCTTTTAAATTTATTCAAAATTGTAAATTCAATATGGGATTGCCCTGAACTATTATCTCTCATCAACTTCAGGTTGCCCGGAAGAATGACTAGACAGGTGCCACTGTTTTGTAGCAACAATTCACGGACAGTGAATACTTGTAATGCCGTATTAAATAGACTTATGAACTCGGCAATAGTCATTCCTACGTATCTGATATATTAAGTGTAGGGTATTGTTCCTATAGAACAAACCTTTTCAAAGATGGTGACTGGTAATTATATTTATTTATTCATGCATTTCATAATATATATATACAGTTTTTTGTTCACTTTGCCTAGCTGTGTGAAACAGTACTTATGATTTTCTTGTTGTTTTACTGTAGAATGTTTTATTATTTAAACTTTCTACCGAATATGCTGTATAATTATTAGGTTTTTTTTAAAATATAAATCTTGTATAATTTTTGGTTTGATTTTTTAAAAAATAAATCTTGGGTACAAGGTAATTCATGTTTTTTAAAAAAAATATATAAATGTTTGCAAAAGGCAGATTTGCCGTTTATGTTTATAAAATGAAAATAAATGAAATATCAAATTGCTGACAGACAGGGAAATAGAAAATTTACTACTTGGAATTAAAAAAAAAACAGAATGGACAATTGAGTGGGTTAAAAACAAAACCGCTACTGTCGTTTATCACTGTTTTTGGGAATACTAACAAAACCAGTAGCAAAAATACTGTTTTTTTATATAGTTAAATGTGCAATTTATTCGTTGTATATCAAGTAAAGAATTTAGGCTATTCATTTGAAGTTGAATGTGCCCACTAAAGTTTTACAATATTTAAATATACCATTTATTATTTAAGAATGTTTTTGTGTAAGTTTTCCGATTTTTCTCTACCTAAATCCGGTAACCATTTTTTACCAATTTATTTAATTGAATCCGGCTCATGATTTTGCAATGTTCGAGTAACAGATATAATATTTTGGGGCCCAAAAACCTGAAATTTCTTTGCCCGAATTCAGAGTTTGTGGTAGACCCCATGACATCTAAATATAAACTTTTTTTTCGTTTATCTACTGTTTATTTGAAGTGTTTGTTTCTACACACTGTGTACAGTAAAAAAAACTGCTTGCCATCTATATAAATAAATAAAAAAATGGTGATATGTGTAATACGTAAGAAACTTATCTTATTAATAATTATTATTGGTATTTGAATTGTTAGGGCTTATCAGAAGTTTCCAGTGATGTCTTTAAAGCACTATTTTCTTATCTCCGTTTGCCAAGCTCTATTTGACTAGAATTCTGTACTTTAGAACCCTTTCATTGTCTTTCCAATATCTAATCCCGATAGTTATGATTTCAAACCAATAATATTATAGCGTCCCTGGAACTTTAATGCTGCCTATCGCCGTCACCCGCCGTACAGGCTGGGCGTTGAAAATAGTGTCCAACTGTAGCTGAAAATTTGAAAATATATATTTTTTTTTGTTAACGCCCAAAGAGCTTTTACATGTACAGAGGTTGTAAACAATTTACAAATATAAAAATATTAAATATATTTATAAAACAAATTAAAATATACAACAACAACAACAACAAACCATCACGCAGTTTCCCCGTAGGGGTAGGCAGAGAGGATAGAACGCCATAACACTCTATCTTGGCATACAGACCTCGCTTCCTCTACATTCATACATCTTCTTATGCACGCACGCCGATTATTCCTACTTTTGACATGTCCATCTTCAAGTATTTGATGGACTTGATCGTGCCATGTCTTTCTCGGTCTTCCTCGTTTTCTGCATCCATCCACATTTGCATCGTAGATCATTTTAGTCGTTCTTTCGCTGTCCATTCGCTCTACATGTCCAAACCAACGCAGCACCCCTTTCTTAATTCTGTCAATAATGCATGTCTCAGCCTTACACACTTCACGGATCTCGACATTTGTGCACCTATCATACGTCGTTTTACCACACATTCGCCTGAGGGATCGCATTTCGACAGCATTCAACCTACTTTCATCATTACTTTTCCAATTCCATACTTCGCTCCTATACATTAGAGTTAGAACTAGAACTCCGTTTTGAACTGCTAGTTTAGTCTCCTGCGATAAACATTTGTTTGCCAAAGTAGATTTTAGTGCACCGTTCACCCTGTTCCCGGCACTCACCCTCCTTTCAATATCTTTATCGGCCTTTCCGTCCCTAGTAAACATACTTCCCAGGTACACAAATTCTTCTACCTGATTCAGAATATCTCCGTTCACGCTGATCTCACATTTAGTTATATGTTAATATAATACTTTAATTATTAATTAAATTATTATGATTAAAATATAATACTTGAAATTATCATCGTCATTCCCTCTCCGCCCTAATGGTGCAAAAAGCACTGTATTAAGACACCAATCGCAGCTAATCTTGATCTTTTTGTTACATGAAGATAAAGTGATCAGTCTTACGCTTCAGGTTCCAATCTAGGGACTATGAAATATTCTAGTGTAAAAACACCTTTTTAAATAATATTTCCTAGCAACCATGTCGGGAATCGAACCCGAGACCTCTTGCATGGTAGGCAAATGCACTGACCATTACACCACGAGGCTGACTAAAATTGCCACTAGAAATTGTACTTATCAAGTAAATAAATAAATTATTTAACAATGTTTTCAGTATGCCCAAATATTTTTAGACTGGCTGGATTTCCTCCCCAAGGAGTTAATAAAATCTAAATTTGTTGCAACGGAGTAATTGCCTAGAATTCCATATTCCCTTTTCAAAAACGTTTTCCCTCTCTGTTGCATCAAATTTAGATCTAAATAACTCCCTGGGGAATAAATCCAGCCAGTCTGCAAACATTTGGACATACTCAAAACATTGTTGAATTAACTAAATGGTAAAATAAACATAAACATTGGAAAATTGCTTTCAGGCGTTGTCTGGTAGGTGCATTGGTTCTTTGGGATGAATGTCACCCACATGATAAAGGTTTCAGCTCTTTTATTTCACAAAAGTCAAAAGATGGAAGAGTTGAGGAAATGTGGATGGTTAAACATGGGCAGAATGGTGAATGTTACACAGTGTGTAAAAGTGGCGACTTAAACCAGTCAATGATTGGTCATAAGCCCTGTTAACGCCTCGACTTCCATATGTCCTATTTGAAAATGTTTTACCTCTCTGTTGCAGCAAATTTAGATCTCAATAAGTTAATATTCCAAAAATTTAGGAAATCTTATTTTCATTCAAAACGGTGTCAATACAAACATAATGTGACTGGATAACAATCTCTTAACTTTAAATATAACAAAATACCTGACATTTAGTAAAACCACAGTGGGACAGCTTTGACAAAACCTTCGATCAAAAATATACTCTGAAATACTTGAATTGGTACACCATATAAAATATTTGGGAATAATTATTGATGAATATTTTGAATGGACAAAACACAAACAATATAAAACACAAATATTAGGAAACATTCCCATATCTTCAAGTCGACACGTAACATCTTATCCCTAATTAAACTCAACAACAATATTATATTTTATGTAACTGAATTATAACTTATGGCATTAAAAGGATGGGGAGGCACTTACAAATCAATATTAAAACCTCTTGAATCTGCTCTTGAGCAGTCTATTATTAAAATATTTTTACAAAAGCCCTTCAGGTACCCCAGCGTCAAGTTGTTCGAGGAATTCGATATATTAGATATAAGGCAATTATATATATATATATATATATAAAATAATTATGTTTGTGAAAGCAAATTATTCTATTAAATTCCAAAAGGAACACTCCCACACTACCAAAAGTCAAACTAGAGGATGGATCATGGGGTCTACCACAAACTCCGAATTTGGGCAAAGAAATTTACGGTTTCTGGGCCTCAAAATATTCAATTTGTTACCCGGACATTACAAAACCATGGCCCGAATTCAATTAAATTAATTTGTAATAAAATGGTTACTGGATTTAGGTAGAGAAAATCGGAAAACTTACTAAAAAACATTCTAAAATAGTAAATGGTAAATATATTGTAAAACTGTATAATAAATTAACTAGTAGGTAGTCATGTTTGCATAAAAATGTCTGCCTTAAAACAGGTTGTACCTAGTTAGGCAGACTAGACATAATCCAGAGAAATCTATTACCTAAGTATGTATGTAGTAGATAAAAAAATTGTATTGTTTGTTAATAAACCATTATTATTATTTTTTTATTATTCAATTCACTATACTTTATTGTTTTTTTTTTATATCCTGAATCCCACTTCAAACAAAGTTTCTCATAAGTGGTATTAAAGTATCGACTACGGTGTATCCCAATTTAGTAATTTCTCGCAATTAATTCAGAGATAGTACAAACGACAAAGTACACCCGCTCCGGGGTACGTCAGGGGCGCTATGTGGGTCCGACCCTTGTATAAATAACACCATCCCTTATCGTAAAACAGGGTGAGACAATTCTCCAGGTACGCCACCGAATAGCTACGGGGGCTGTTTGTTCAACCCTTATATATGTTATCTTTGTTTTCAAAATTTTTAGTATCTCAATTTCAAGGGAACCGTAATTTCGGGCAGAACGTATTTATTTTAATATCACGTTCAGAATTTTTAATTGCTCAATTTTGGGTGGATTCATAATTTTGTCACTTTGTCTACCATTTTAATGACTACCTTTTTTAAGGAATTTAAAAAAATATTTTAAGTAGTTAGCTTTGCGGGAAGTTAAATAGAAAAACTGTTTTCACATACCCAGTAAAAATTTGAGCATTTAATTGTATGGCAAAGTTTTTTGAAAAACTATTGTAAATTTAATCAAAATTAACCTCCCTGCAACATCAATTATAAGTTATTTATTTATTTACATCTTTTATCAAAAATGCAATTTTACCTTCACTTTGCCCAGCTAACAAGGGTACATACCCCGTTCCAAGCTAGGCAATTATATTCTTATATATGATAATAGTTAACAAATTAATAGAGAGCACAGACTAATAAACTAGCCTGTTTATCTGAGAGAGCTCATCCAACCTCTTTCACAACACGGACCATCTCTTCGTTCGAGTAACGAGAGAACATTTTTTATACCCTGTCATAGCTCTAATTTTCTTGCCTCCTCTTTCACAGTAGTAGCCGCTCGATTGAGGAATAATCTATCCACTAATGTTAGAGACGCCCCTTCTTTATTTACATTTAAGTCAATATTGAAATGTCACTATCTAAATATTTAAATTGTTCCTTTATCCTTTTTCTTTCCCTCCCATCCCCCTCTCTTTATAGTATAGTGTATTTTTTTTTTTTTATATTTTTATTTTGTTAATCTTTGTTTTTAATTTTTTGTATAAAATTGTATGATTCAATTTTTTTTTATTTATTTATTTAATTTATTTAACTTTTTGTACATAATGTTATTTGTACATTGGCGGGCTTATTGCCAAATGGCAATTTCTTCCAACCAACCAATAAAATAAAAGTTTTATTTTTATAATTCAAGTTACAGAACATATTCAATAGAAAAAAAAAAGATTAAAAAGTTAAAAATATATGAAAATAGAAATAAACGTATTTGTTTATAAATTACCTTAAATCAAAACTATTACTCAATGGGAAAAAGGAAAAAAGCGGAAAGAGGAAAAAGGAAAGGAGGAGAGATTAAGGAAGAGAAAGGAGATGTTTCTTCAGACGTGATTTAAACAGAGATAATGTAGTAACATCTTTGATGGTGGATGGGAGATGATTCCACAGTCGAGCCGCATGGACACTATATGAGTTAGAGAAGAAAGAGGAATTGTGTATGGGTATTAAGAGAGTGCCTTGAGAATGAGAACGAAGAGGTAAACCATGAACTGATAAGCGTTGAAATTTTTCACGCAGGTATATAGGAGCGTTAGGACTATGAAGTACATTGAACAGAAGTGAATATGTCCATGTATTTATAATTTTCTCAAACTGAACGGTTTGGGTAGGTACGAAGATATTGCATTTAGGCAATATGCCCGCCCTTATATGTATATATATTGTGTATGTACATAAAGTGTCAAATAAATAAAATAAGTAATTATTTTTATCAAAGTCTTTAATGATATTTCTTGTATTTGGATTGTTTTATTTTATTTCATTGGAAAGCCAACAGACATTTATAAATTTATAAGATACAATTATATTATAAATACACGTCATAAAGTCCTATTAGAGGCTTCCACACAATATTGTTATTGCAAAAGTTGTCACATCAAAATTATACATAACATAAAATAACTAATCATACAAAACTTAAAATATCACTAAAAATGTTAATGTAATACATATTACTAAAAATATATCTACTTTTGAATATTGATCACACAGTTGCACATTATAGTAAATAAAACGTTTTCCACAGAGGGTGGAATACCAACTCTGTTGGCTTATGTGTAAGTCACTGCACAACTCTGCTCCGGAATATCTAAGGGAACTTTGCATTCCAGATGAACTAGCTGACAGGCGTCTCACGCTTAGATCAGCTACGTCTACGGCGAGAGGAAAAGTTATTTTACCTCTACGCAAACAGTGCACTAAATTTAGTGAACGCGCATTTGCGGTCGCAGGCCCTATGGCATGGAATGCTCTCCCAGCAGAGGTGCGAGGCTGTGAAAGTAAAGTGATGTTTCGGAAAAAACTTGTTCTCTAAATCATTTGAATAAATCCATAGCATGTGACAACAAAATAAATTATTTTAATTAAAATACAAATTTAAATGAATCACTATGTAAAGCGCCCTTGAGGTATTTTGTTACGAAAATAGCGCTATAAGTTATCCATAATAATAATAATAATAAAAACAACTTTAGTTGACCACAAAGTGTACATTTATTATGTGCCTACATACAGAGCTGCGCATAACCTGTCGAAGGCGGCCTCCGTGGTAAAGTGGTCAAGACGCTTGACTCACGCACGGAAGGTTCAGGGTTCGATTCCCGGTGAGAACACAAAAAATAATATGAAATTTTTCTCAAGCCTGAGATGTAATTCACCACTGTAATTGGGCCTCCTGGCCTGTTGTGGTGCAAAAATAAATGAAATAAAAATAAAATAAAATAATATAGACTGCGGATTTAAGGCGCAACATCATAACTTGAATTATTTTTGGAAATTTCACTTTTAAAGGAAGTTAAAGATATGTTATTAATATCAATAACTTTTAATTTTTGATAACACATATTGCAGGTTCTATTTACAAATTAATTTTGAAAAGATTTAGTGGAACATTTAGAAATTTTAAATTTTAAATATTGTTTTCTGATCTGCGTTACTGGGACTCTGAATTAATAAGGGATTTGTAATTGTAATTATTATTGTTTTTATTTTATTTATTTATTTTTATTTTATTAGGGAAATCAACAGTTCTACATACATATTTTTAGTAAACAAACAGATATAGTGTATAAACTCAGAACTAAAAACAGATTTCCACATAGTATACCAAGTTAGTAAAGAATATATATATTACATATCAAATAAATACATACAATTTATACATATAAAAATGTTATTTTCAAATACTCAATAATCAAAGATTTTTTAAATATTAATTTTAAGAACATTAAGTTACTGTAAATTGGGCGGGATAAGGACAAAAATGCTTGAAGAGAGGATAAGGAGGGGGGGGAGATGTACATATTTATTATTATAATGTCTACTAAGTTACATAATACATTTTTAGTGTAAATTTTAAATCTGACAGAGTGATGTTTGTATAATCTATATTTTTAAATTTTGTATTCGAAAAAACGCATTTTTAACATACGATGTTTTACTTATTGGTACATTGGTTTTTAATTATCTTTACATTTTTGTTGTTGTAATTTTTATGGCTTGAAACGGGCACAGCCGTAAAAGCTATAATATATTTGTGAATGTGTATAAAAATGTAATTTGAAATGAATAAATAAATAAATAAAAATATTGGGAATGTACAAACTTGTGTTAGACAATAGTAAAATATGTGCACAAGAGTTACATACGATTTTGACTCACGTGTGTACTTGAGCACGCTAAGCTGTTTATATTAAATTAAAGCAACTTTTTTAGCAATCCAAATATTTGTAACTAGGCGTTTTCCCAGTTCACCCCCATTAATTCCAATGGCACCAAGTTCCACACCTCAGATTCGTTTAGCATATCTTCGGAGCACATAAAAACTGCCATCAGCCACAGCCGGTACCCCCACCCCCACCCCCCGCCGATCGATACAGGGGCGACTTTCGATGATAATTTGACAGCACGCCACCCACTGCTTGCGCGTCAAATCGAAAGGCATACGGAGACTGAACGTGCATAGCGAAACCTGCGTCTGGTACAAGATAGATATTATTTTATTTTTTTTAAACCCTGTAAATGCCTAGACTTCCAAATTACCTTCTCAAAATATTTTCCCTCTCTGTGGCAACAAATTTAGTCCAAATATTTAATCTTTGTTTTCGTTTCTTTTATCATTTCTTATATTAACATATTGTCGTCATAGAGTCGAGACCAGGACTCCAATGTAAACTACTAATTTTACCTCTTGCGAAGTTATATACCAATTTATTTATTTTATTTTATTTAATAATTACATTATGCATACATTTGTTAAGGACAGAGACACAGTTTATAGCGACACAATCAGGAACGACCCATGTCTATGAACTTGCTCCGACTCGCTAGAAAACCCGTGTTGAGTCGGGGCGCTTGTAATACATTCATAACCATACATTCACACACATATATATATATATATTCGCACATACATATTTATATTATATTTTATACATACATATACATACATATTTTAAGTTTATACACATCATTGATACTTTATACATTATTACATTTTACATTTATAAATACATATTTATCATTTACTAGTTAGTCCACATTTAATCAATATTTAAAGACAAGCGCAGAATTTCACCTCCTTTGATAAAGTTTCTCTGGATCGGTGCAGATTAAGAATATAGTTTTTTATCAACATATTACAACAGAGATGAAGAACATTTAAGAGAAGGTAATATAGAAGTCCAGGCATCTACAGGGCTTATGGCCTGTCAATGGCGGTTTTAAGTGGCCACTTTACACACTGTGTAACATTCACCATTCTGCCCATATTTTAGCATCTGTATTCCTTCAATTCTTTCATCTGTTGATGTCTGTGAAGTTAAAGAGCTGAAACCTTTATTTATGCGGGTGAGATTCATCTAATTGAATTATTTCACCTACATACCAGGCAACGCCTGAAAATGTTATTTTTTCAATTTCTATACTTCTTCATAGACCAGGTGGATTTATCGACAATATTTTGAGTTTGTTCAAATTTTTGTAGACAAGGACTGGATTCGACTCCCTGGGGAGCTGTTTATATTAATATATTACAACAGAGATGAACAACATTCAAATATGGGCAGAATGATGAATGTTACACAAAGTGGCCACTTAAACCAGCCATTGACAGGTCATAAGCCCTGTAGATGCCTAGACTGCTATATTACCTTCTCTTAAATGTTCTTTATCTCTGTTGTAATATGTTAATATAAACGAATAATTTATAATTTATGAAATTAAAAGCATACTACCTTTCAAAACGTTATGATACATATATACGTCGCTCATTGAATCCATTATATCTTACGGAGTGCGTGTCTGGGCCTGGGGTCTCACCTTCCAGTCTCATCTGGGTAACATTTATGATATTCAGGTGAGACTGTTAAGGGGGATTGTACCGGATAGCATATTCCGTGAGGCGAAACATATGGGCGAAGGTGTATATTTTAAATTCTGTAATGTCCTGCCGGTAAAACAACTTTGTGACTACAAATTGATTGTTCAAAACTTTGTTGATACGGAATATAAAAAAAGAGTTTTCCACACTCACAACACTAGATTAAAAATTAAGGGCTCCCTGTCTGCCTTAATAAACAAAATAAATTAATAAATAATGTTGTGTATATTTTTATGTATTGCTGTTGTTTTTACGAATAAACAAAAATTAAAATTGAATTAAAATATAAAAAAATATCGATAAATATCTGTATTAGAAAAATGGTCCGAAATATTTCGCTTTATTTCAATTTCGTGAACAGCAGACCGCGCTGTCTGAATTCGATGATTCCTCCTTCCCAATGTAAATCATCCCCTTCCTTCCGAGGGGTGACTACCGGTATAGATAACAGGTATCAAGTTGCCGATACTAACATTCATAGTCCCCCACCTTTGCCAGAGAAATGCGTAGTGTTTCGTGTCGAATTCGGGATCGGAAAACACACTAGAATTCTCAGTGTATGGGGAATTTAATTGATAGAATTTCAGGAGTATCGAGTTTCGGTTGTTATTTCGAATTAGATACGTCGAACATATAACAGGTGTCCGGACGGATGAAGAATACGGGCTGTGTCTGAAAATTTAATTAACTGCCTGGTTGCGCGCGTGGTTGGTGGGATTGAGTGGTTTGTGGCTAGAAGGACCGCCAGTGGATAAAGGTCCACCTATCCTATCCATCCTGTGATCTCCCAACTTTCAATGTTTGTTATTCTCCTCGTCTCTATGGCCATGCTTAGCTACGGTTGCTATGGGAACAATTTTCCATATCCATAGCAACCAACATCAACAATCACACTTTTATCTGCCCGCATCTGCTCGTCCTATAATCATCTGCCCGCATCTGAACATTTTTACATTTTCTGACCGCCGCGCCGCCACATTCATCTTTACATTTTGCAAATAACTATAGTGAAAGTGCCGTGTTTACCAAAAAAGGAAAAAACTACCCAGAAGCCAGGACTTTGAGATATCATCGTGATTTCTGTCCGTGATTCCCTTTCCTGTCTTTCTAAAGGTAAGATTTTTGTTTGCTGTAGTTTGTTCGGCCGCATACTGTTCTTTTCCGCATTTTCCATCTCCGCGCAACGCATCTTTTATTTCCTCGCAAAAAATTAACACGGATTAACGATTCAGTCAAATAATACTCACGCAAAATTATAATCGCCACCCCACTGCCCAATCAACTTGAAAACGAAAATTCAAGTAGCAAATCTCAATAGACTCAATATCAATCGGATGCTTAGCGGGCTATTCCTTTAAATTAAAAAAGTAGCGATATCTTTTCAATTCACATGTACATATAATCAAGTTACAAAAATCCATTACTACTCTGGTATTTTAACAATATTTTGAGTTTGTCTAAAATTTTGGTAGACAAGGACCGGATTCAACTCCCTGGGGATCTGTTAATATTAACATATTACAACAAAGATGAAGAACATTTTAGAGAAGGTAATATAGAAGTCTAGACATCTACAAGGCTTATTTATTTATTCAATTCGATTCAATTTATTTATTTTAAATATAACATATACATTACAAACACATATTCAATACGTACATATTATAAAAAGAAAAAAAAATACACGAAAGAGACTCATGCCAAAACAGTAGGAGAATCCTGCTCCGGAAAACCCCTTCGGATACATAGAACAGATCAATATCCAGAGCGATGTTGTTCAGCATAGCGGTAGCCCTTCCAACGGCAGGGTGCTCCTGTATATCGGAATATGAAACAATCTATGCTGACGCTGTCTTAGGTAATTATCAGGAACATACAAACCAATGCTCATCATAATCTCAGAATTATCGTTCATACCGCGCAACAATCGATAAAAATGTGTAGTCAAATACATATTCCTTCTAGTCTCTAAACTGTTGTAGCCAAGCATGCCCTGGAGAAACTCGGTCGGGTAGAGCCAAGGATAATACCCGCACTCTCTCATGTGGAGATATCTCCGAAACTTCTTTTGGATTTTCTCTATCATAAGAGAGTACTTCAGTTCACGTGGCCCCCAAATCATCGAGCCACTCTCGAGTCTACTTCGCACCAAGGAGTTGTAAAGAGTTCTCAGTATGCGGGTATTTTCGAAAACCCTGGCAGTACCCATAACAAATCCTATCAACAATTAATAGGGTTTAAATATTACAATAATGGAATAGTTTAAAACATTTAAAAAAAGAAAGGAAACATTGACAAACATAAGGGACATCGAGACAAGATCTGGACTATTTATTTAGTGCTCGTATAAATTGTTGTAAACTCAAACCAAAAAAGTCCAGATCTTATCATGAGTTAACAATACGACAAAGACGGGTCATTGGAGAATTAAGGCCATAGTTTGTTCTTTGCTGTTCGATGAATAGTACTTTATTGTTTCTCAACCTACGAGTCGGAATATTGAACTTGTAATTATGAAGATAACTCTCGTAGTATATTGCAATCGGGGCCCAGATAGATTTTTAACGAGGAAGAAGATAAAATATAAAATTAATAATTGCCATAATTTATCATAAATGTCTTAAATGCATAATTTCTTTTCTGAAATAGAATCGACCATTCCGTGGAATGATAATGCTTCTAGAATGATAAATGAAGCACTTAAATGTCTTAATGTACATTTCTACAATCTAACGGCGTTATTGATTTTCATATCAGAAAGACATTATGAAAAGACATTATGAATTAGAATGGCTTTGAATAATAAAGTTAATTACACAAGTTGAATTAAAGTGAAAGCTCCTTTGTGTTTTTATGTGATCGGAAAGAGATTAATTTTTGCTAGGGTAAACTTCTATCATAATCATTTAGGTCGCAATGGTGTTCCTCAGGGTTTTTATTTTGGTCCCGCGTTAATTAATTTATTTTTACTTTTACAATTTTGTATTTTTTTTTATATACTGATTAACGTTCCCTTATTAGAGATTCCCGTGCCGAGGGAAACATTTTACAATAAGTATAATTAAACATGCATAAAATTAGTTATTAAACATTGTTTACATAATAAAGAATAGCACGTACAGCGGTATTCCAAAAATCATTTCTATATAATAACGGACCTAAACTATACAACCTGATATCGTGTGTTTGGAAATCTGATAAATAATCAGTATTAAAAAAGGGAATAACAATTTGGTTGACAGACATTGGAAGTAAGGAATCTGAGAATTTATTGAGGAAAGTAATCTAAATATTACGCTATAACATTGAATCATTTATAAATTTATTGTATTTTTGTATGTCCATATTTATGTGTGTATGTGTGTATATGTATGTGTATATATTTATATATGTATGTATATATGTATATGTGTGTATATGTATCTAAGTATGTAGTATGTATGTGTGTATGTATATATATTTATTTCATTTTATTTTTGCATTTAACGTAAACTGTACTTTTTTTTCTTCTCTTTTGGGCTATAACTGTTTTTCTATTTCTTCAATATTATTTTTATTTATAGGAAACATATTCGAAAACCATATTTGCCGCAACAAATCGGTTTCTTAGAACGGGCATGTGCCCATATAGGAACCGATCGCAACATTAGGCATTCTAATATTTCTGGCTTGCCGACCCTTCATATACTGAGCCTACTCCTAGTACAAGCAGAATTTGCCAGAGTATTTTTTGTGCCATTTTTGTAAAAATGTATGCTTAAATTAATAAATAAAATGAATAAATGAAAGAAAATAAAATTTTAAAAAAAGTAATTTATCTATTTACCGGAGCTCTCCTTACAACCTGGAAGTGTGGCAGATGTGGCCGACTGTGCTGGTCCTGTATAGGACTATACAGTCACCGCAAAAGCTGTTTGTCTCAGTCTTCAAATTGAGTAGTACTACACCATCTTCCGTAGACGGACGGTTGCCATAGAGAGAGCTCGAAGGCCTCGATTTTCGGCCAACCCTCCACTCCGTACAGCAACACCAGCAGTACAAAGGGCCGGTAAATCCATTAATTGTATATATTCAGAGTAAAATTAAGCATCTAAAAATAAGAGGGATGAACATTCAAATATGCTGGATAAGAGGACATGCTGGTATCGTAGGAAATGAGAGAGCGGATGAACGAGCAAGAGCCGCAACTTGTAAAAGAACGGCACCTTTCTTCTCAGAATTTCCCCTTAGCTTTGCTAAACGCTGTATAAAACAAAATACGCAGCAGCGTTGGGAGGATCATTACCGCGCTTCTTCTACAGGTAAAATCACTAAACCCAACGCTGGCTGATGCAGCAAACTTCCGTCATCATCACCAAAGTACTTTCAAAACGACCCAAATTTTTACCGGACACGGAGCTATGAGAAGTTATCTAAATAGGTTTAAATGAAGGAATGATGACTATTGTCCATGCGATGATATTTCTTCACAGAGAATCGAACATCTGTTATTTCAGTGCCCATTTTCTAGTTGACAACGCCATAATCTTGAAGCAGAATGCAGGAAAGATGGAATATCCTTAACAGATATCCACACTGTAGTAAAAAGTAGTTATCACGCGCCACTGTTCTTGGACTTTGCAACAATGGTGATTGGACTCATAAGGGAATAAACCAAAATCAGTGATCGAACATCCCATTTCCAAGACAAACAAAAACGATTTTTTCCGAGTACCTTAGCCTTGTACATGACACGTAAGGCTACTAAATAAATACTTAAGAAATGTTTGAACTTTATCTTCCTTTCTCCTATCCTTTAATAATAAAAAAACAAGATTCTCAATTTGCCAATCACTTTTGAAAATAATCATAAAATTCATATCTCAAATAAACCAATTCCATTACATGTTGAAAGCAAAGGGCGTAAACTTAATATACTCGAACAATTGGAAGTTAATAAATATCTAAATAATCCTAATTTGAAAATAATAAATAAACAAACCAACCTAATATCTTCACCACTATTAAACATATTTAAATAGACTGTTATTCTTCACTTTGTTCCTTTTTGTATACGCTTATATGACGCGTAATTAATAGATGAATCATGTTACAATTGCATTTATATATTTTGATAAGAAATTCTTAAATATAGAAATATTGTATAACAATACAGTTATGTTTATACATATTTCCTCATAATATTTCAATCATGTTTTAAAATTAAAATAAACAGCAACCTATTATAATATTATTAATATTTTTTCAACAGCAATTATCTAAATTTACAAAACTATAAAGCTTCATTAATTATCTCACAATACATACTTGTCTGTCAATAAATACTTACTTTGTTATATTTTTCCCAAAATTCAAATATAAATACCTTAATTCCCCATTACCTATTAAACACTAATACCCGTATGCAGAGACAAACCTTAAGGTGAGGAAAGTACATTCTATTGTCTTCACCTTCGGGTTATTCTCTGCATTTGAAATTAGAATGTACTTTCCTCAACTTAAGTTTTGTCTCTGCATACGGGTATTAGCCTCGCCCTTTACCATTGGTTTTTCTCTCAATTATGATTAATGTACATGCTATAGTTCATAATATTATTTTTATTTTCTACTTAAGTACCTTGAATTATATAACTATATAAGGACATTCGATCCATATAATCTTCACATTCGTTTGAAAATGCCCTAATAAGGCGAAACAATTGTCACGACGTTTTTATTTTTATATTTGTAAAAATAAAATAAAGTGTTCAGTATACTCAAATCAGTGTTTAATTTCTTATATTATAAGTTTTCATTCTTTCTACATTAGAATAGATATTTCTTTTGAGTATAATCCTCATCGCCTTATTTTGAAGAAATTGCATATTTTTAATTTCTCCTTCATTACATAAAAAACAAATAGAAAAATAGTAATTTATGATTAGACATATGATTGTTTTATTAAGAACACTACTTTTTATATATATTACATTTCGTAGTCTTCCCATAAATAGTATTTTAGAAAAGTAAAAATTTGTTACATTTTGAGAATGTGTTTTGAAATTCAAATATCTATCCCCAAAAACCCCGAGATTTTTTATTTGGTTAAACCGGATTTAGTTATTTCTTAATGTAAACCTGGTATAAGGAAATCTAATAAGTAAGGCCCAAAGGCTTTAATCCACCCTCCCCGGTGATGTGTAGCTAGTACACATTGCGTCTAATAGTAATAACTATAATATCTTTATAAATATAATCAATATTGGGTTTATATTTTCAGTATTCCTCCATTACACATTTAGGTATCGACTGAAATAATTGGTTATTAAATAATAAGTACTTATTAGGCGCAAAAAAAGTATTTAATCGGAAATCGGTGATAAATTACAAATATTATCAAAAGTATACTCTCAGTCTGTCACGAAGTCCAGTACTATATACCTACTCAGTAGCTCTCGGGAAGTTGGCGCGGGTGCACGTTTCGCCCGAGTCGTTAGCGATACCCAATGGTTTTTTCATGTTTTCAGCAGTTAGATTTGAAATATTATCATATTAATCAGTTAGTGGAGTACCTCAAGGCTCGCATCTTGGTCCAGTGTTGTTTTTAATATTTATAAATGATGTAATTGATGTATTTGATAATGTACATGTTCTCATATTTGCAAATGATATGAAAATATTCAAAGAGATAAAAAACATTAACGATTGTAACATTTTGTCGCATAATTTGTCCAAATTAAACATCTGGTGCCAAAAAAATAAATTGCAACTCAATATAAGCAAATGACAAGCTATGAGATTCTATAAAATAAAATATCCTATTCTATTTAATTACATGTTAAATCAAATTAAAATTACTGATGTTTCTACCGTGAGCGATCTGGGTGTTTTGTTCGATTCAGAATTATTATTTAAAGAGCACATTATTAAAATATCTAACAAAGCTGTAACATTATTAGGATTTGTACTTAGAACCGGAAAAGATTTTAATAATATAAACACATTAAAATATCTTTACACAGCTCTAGTTAGAAGCCAACTAGATTATAATTCTCCAATAACCTTATCAAATCACTTTCTCAGATTCTATTGAGATAATTCAGAATAAATTTCTTAGATATATTTATTTTAAGATGGGTTTTTCTACTAATCAGTTAAATTATAAGAAAATTTTAGACTCTCTTAAATTAACTAAATTGCGAGAACGAAGAACATCGACCGATCTTATGACTTTATATAAAATAATAAAACCAATGTTTGATACCCCCGATCTACTGAAATTGATTTCATTCTATGTACCACCTAGATTAAGCAGAACTACAATATTTTATTGTCAAAATTCTCGAACGGTAGCTCAATATAACTCACCTATTGTTAGATTACAGAATACTGGGAATGAATATGCATCACATTTTGATATATTTAGTTTATCTCTTCCTAACTTAAAAAATAAAGTGACAAACATATTTTTATCAAAAAGAGCAAATCATCTTGGGTTGGAATAGTTATAATTTGATTGATTAATGTATTTTGTTATTGTATAATTTCTTTAAAATATATATGTATTTCAAGTAATTATTAATGTGTACAGTACGATTATATTAATATTACATACTCGATTTTTTAAAAATATTTTTATGTTTAAGCACTCTTTATACCACATATATGTAAATGGCAGAAATGCCGTATATAAATAAATAAATATTTGAATTGAATTATGGTTAATTAAAGCCATTCCTTATAAATATTCCATTTTTCCCTTTTTAAATCTCTTATATGTTTTATGTGTAGTGACTACACAGCACCGTAACGCGCGGGTGTATTTAGGACAGTAAGAGAAAGGTTAATATCTCTCCATCTTGTTCTTAGATTTAGATCTCCTTTGCACAAAGAGTTTCTGCATTTTTTACAAGGAAAATTATGTAACCGATGAAATATGCACAACTTTATTATTTGATACCTTATTCTATTTATCTAAAGTACACATTTATTTTTCAGTCTTTTATTTCACCGCTTGGAAAAGCACCCAGTAGCAAAACTTTGTTTACAGAAAAAAAAAATGCGAGGGTTTAAAATATAAACCCTTAAGCAATATTTATGGGGTTTTATTGGGGCCTTCGCCTATTAATTTTTAACCCCACCGGCTTTGGCGTGAATTATTGGCTACTTTCTGGTTTTTTACAACCCCAACAAAGAAAGGGTTGCTTTTCTACCGAATCGTGATATTTTGCAGCTTTTTTGTGAAACCTTTTTTATACGTATGCTGGAAAAAATAATTAAGTACCGGACGGATGTTTAAAAAATGAAAAAAAAAAATACGGTCCGGTCAATTAATTTATTTATTTATGTAAATATACATATTACAAAAAAAAATAACGTATCCCTAACTCTATGAGGCCAAGAGTCCTGTGTTGAGTTGGGATATAACACTATGGAAAGTAAAAGCATGCATGTTATTAAATAATACTATAAATAAATATAAACATAAATTTTAATCAACATCTTGACAACACACTTAATAATATACTACTTCGGGAACTACATTGGCTACGTTTTCCGCAGAGAGTCGAATACAAACTCTGTTGGCTTATGTATAAGTCACTGCACAACTCTGCTCCGGAATATCTAAGGGAACTATGCATTCCAGATGAACTAGCTGACAGGCGTCTCACGCTTAAATCAGCTACGTCTACGGCGAGAGGAAAAGTTGTTATACCTCTACGCAAACAGCGCACTAAATTTAGTGAACGCGCATTTGCGGTCGCAGGCCCGATGGCATGGAATGCTCTCCCAGCAGAGGTGCGAGGCTGTGAAAGTGAAGTGATGTTTCGGAAAAAACTTAAAACCCACTTGTTCTCTAAATAATTTGAAGAAATCCGTAGCATGTGACAACTAAATAAATTGTTTTAATTAAATTACAAATTTAAAAGCTTCAATTAAATTAATTTAGCAATAGAATCACTATGTAAAGCGCCCTTGAGGTATTTTATTACGAAAATGGCGCTATGTCTCGCTGCAGTCTCCTGCAATCATCTCTTCCTTTAACAAACTCTAAACTTGTTTAAAAATGACTTTTGTTTTAGAGAACTTAATATGTTCATCCGGGACATTGAACCCTCAATTCAACCTAATAACGCGTTTTGAGTAATGCTTAAAGTATAATAATGTTCTAAATGAAAATCATCATTTTAATTTATTGCAACAGAGAGGGAAAACATTTTTGAGAAGAATATATGAGAGTCCAGGCATTTACAGGGCTTATGACCTGTCATTGGCTGGTTTAAGTGGCCACTTTAGACACTGTGTAAAATTCCCCATTTTGCCTATGTTTGAACATCCACATTTCCTCAACTCTTGCATCTGTTGACTCTTGTGAAGTAAAAGAGCTGAACCCTTTATCATGTGGGTGAGATTCATTCGGCTGAACCAGTTCACGTACTTCACAAAAGTCAACAGATGGAAGACTTGTGGAAATGTGGATTTTTAAACATAGTCAGAATGGTGACTGTTTTACAGTGTGTAAAGTGGCCATTTTAACCAGCCGATGACAGGTCGTAAGTCTTGTAAATGCCTAGACTTCCATATTTCCTTTTCGTAAATGTTTTCCCTCTCTGTTGCAACAAATTTAAATATAAATTTGACTTTCAATTAGAATGCGGACCCTGGAAAGAAAAACCTATATCAGTCTAGAAAAATTTAAATGTTCCAAAAATATTGCCTAATATCTTTTTCCAAGTCTCTGTTGAGATGTTTGCCCACCACAGAGCATACAGAGACTGTATAAATTACTTCGGTTAATTATGTATTCAGATTAAACGTAATCCTAGTTTATTTCGGTAATAAACTATAGCCGTAACGATTTCAGTACAGTTAACTAGAATGTTAATTGCACTAAGCTCTTGTAATCCCATACTATACAAAGTATGATGTTCATTAATAAAGAATTCAAAATAATTGTTTGTACTTAATTATTTGGAGCTCTGTAAATCTGTAATCAAAAAATAAATATTACATATTTTGATATCTGTTACATACAATAATAATAGATAATTTTAAATTGCATTTTGTGCATTTGATTCAAGAAGAGGAAAACTTGTTGAAATCCGGCGCTCCCCAAACACTAGATTTGGAGATCGTGCTTTTGCCGCCGCCGGCCTCTCTGCCTGGAACCAATTGCCTTCAAACTTTCGAATCATCGACAGTCCCAGTCAGTTCAGATCCCAACTAAATTCCCACTTCTTTAAACTATCATACCCTCAATTTTAAATCTGGAAATATAATATATCACTTAAGTTTAGTTAGAATGTAAGTTTAGATATACAAGTACAGCGCCCTTGAGGTGATTTTCACAAAAACGGCGCTATAGAAATTATCCAAATATATACATACATTAAAATTGTTTTATTTTTGGTAACAGTAACAGCATGCGTTAAATCATTTGACGTTTGAGGTGGTAATATGTCAACACTTTAAGTTCTTCTTCACAGTCTCAATCCTGGGGATTGGTTTGCAGCAAAGTCCTGCATCTCGTCTTCCATTGGTCTCTATTTTCTGCAGCCCTCTTCAGCTCGACATATGAGGCGCAGTTTACATCTTCGCACACTTGCTCCAAATATTCCCGCCGGGGGCGCCCTCTATAATTTGTCCCCTCAGCCATTCCCTCTATGATGTCGTGCAGGAGACCCTCATGGCGCATAATGTGGCCGATCCACTGGGCTCGCCTCTCTGAGATGGTTTTGATAATGTGCTTCTCTTCTTCGATTCTGCTGAGAACCTCGTCATTTGTGATGTGGTCGCTCCAGGAAATTCCTAACATTTTTCTGTAGCACCACATCTCGTAGGCCTTTTTATTTCTTTGGGAAAGGCACCATGTCTCACAACCACACATCAATATGCTCCATACATATGTTTTGGCAAATTGCTTGCGGAGTTTTAGATTGATATTATTCGACTGTTAAACGCAAGCCTTGTTTGGTGTATGCGGCTTTAAGTATTTACATATAAATTTATTGCAACAGAGAGGGAAAACACAATTAAGATCCTTATATCTCACTGTTGGACAAGCAGTTGGACATACTTGAAACATTGTCTAACTAACTAACTAACTAACCATCACGCCATTTCCCCAGAGGGGTAGGCAGAGAGGATAGAACGCCACACCACTCTGTCCCGACACACTTCCTTTGCTTCCTTCACATTCATACATCTTCTCATGCACGCACGTCGATTATTCCGACTTTTCACATGACCACTTTCAAGAATTTGTTGTACTTGATCATGCCATGTCTTTCTCGGCCTTCCTCGACTTCTACAACCAGACACATTCGCATCATAAATCTTTTTAGCCGTTCTTTCATCATTCATTCGCTCCACATGACCGAACCATCGCAAAGGACCTTTCTTAATTTTGTCGATAATGCTTAACTCAGCCTTGCATTCTGCTCTAATTTCGACATTAGGGCACCTATCATACATTGTTTTTCCGCACATTCGCCTGAGGATTCGCATTTCAACAGCATTCAGTCTACTTTCGTCCCTTTTTTTCCAACTCCATGCTTCGCTTCCATACATTAGGGTTGGTACCAGAACTCCATTATGAACTGCTAATTTAGCCTCTTGCGATAAACACTTATTTGCTACGACAGACTTTAAGGCACTATTAACTCTGTTACCGGCACTAACCCTCCTTTCAATATCCTTGTCTATATTTCCATCTCTAGTAAACATACTACCCAGATATACAAATTCTTCGACCTGTTTCAAACTATCTCCATTTACTACAATCTTACATTCAGTCATAGTTACATTTCTTTCAAAGACCATGACGTTCGACTTTTGCACATTCATTAGCAAATCACTCTCCTTGCACACTTCGTAAACCTTTGTAACCAAGGATTGCAGTTCCTCTTCGCTGTCAGCTAGGAGGACTGCGTCATCGGCGTACAGAAGGCAACTGACAGTTAGATTACTCATTTTCGCTCCCACATCCATACTTTTCAATTCTTTCATACATTTATCCATGTATATGTTGAATAACCACGGTGACATTACACATCCCTGTTTGACTCCTTTAGGGATGTCAAACCAGGAAGTTAATGACCCATTTACCTTTACACACGCTACACTATCTTTGTACAAGGAAGCAATAGCGCGGACAAGGTTGTCACTCACTCCATACTCCGATAGAACCATCCATAATTGAAACATTGTCGATTGAACAATTCAGTCAGATAGATCTCTTCACAACAATTAAGGTTTCATGTCTTTAACTTCACTAGACGATTGGTAATCTTGCTTCAATATGTAAATGTTTTCAACCATAAATTTTGTAAATGAGGTCTAAAATTTTATCAGCCCATGCGCTCAGTAGCTGCAAGACTTGTTATAATCTAACTCCTATTTTTAAAAATTAGTTTTTTATGTTTTTGTCTTAATATCATTCAAACATTTCACTTAATTGTCAAATTAAAACAAATGTAAATGGGGGCTAGATTACTTACTGTCCATGCGCCCTGTAGCTGCAATACGCGCAGGGATACTTATTTATTGTACAGCGCCCTTGAGGTGCTTTTCACAAAAATAACGCTATATAAATTATCCAACAATATATATATTTATAACTGGTATAAGAAGTATAAAAAATATTTTAAAATATGTTCTGGCGTTGCCTAGTAGGTGAATGGGTTCAGCCGGATGAATCTCAGTAAAAAGTCAACAGATGTAAGAGTTGAGAAAATGTGGATGTTCTAACATGGGCAGAAAGGTGTGTGTTACATAGTCTGTAAAGTAGCCACTTAAACCAGCCAATGACAGGTCATGTAAACGTCTAGACTTCCATATTCCCTTCTCAAAAATGTTTTCCCTCTCTGTTGCAACAAAGTCAGAGTTCTTTTATCTATTTATACAAAAGGCAATGTTTTTTTTTATTTTTTTTTTTTTATATTTATTTACAATTTTAAAAAACCCGTTAGGGTTACATTAGAAATTTAATATTGTCTAGTCATTTTATGTCTCGTCTAGTCTAGTTAGTTCAGTCATCATGTGCTTTTTCAGATTGATTTTAAATTTGTCTCCATTAAAAGTTTTCAAGTAGTGAGGTAGGTCGTTGTAGTGTTTAAGTCCATTATGTAGTATTTTTGACTGTCCCGTGTTTGTCTTTGCTTTTTCAATATGATAGTGTTTTTGTTGTCTGGTGTTATATTTATGTATGTCAGCATTTTTGACTAATATTATGTCGTCGTCTTTTGTGTCCTCGATAGAGGCCGATAGGGATTTACGTGCGTTTTTTTTGTTAAAATTGTGTTTATCTGCACTCATTTTTTAATTTTTTTATATCTATCATCAGGCCATACCTTTGTGGGTTTTTTTTTTGGTGTTAATGTAATAGTTTTTTGTATTTTTAACTTATGTATACGTATTGTAAAATGCAAAGTAAAAGTTATACTAAATAAAAAAACTCTAAATACAAGTATGTACACTTAAATCTCAGCCCGAAAAGCCGGGCTCAGCTTGTAATATATAAATTGTTAAAGAATAAACAAATATTACGGCATAATGGAAAATTTTGTTCTTCAGAAAATCGGACGTATAATTTCATCGAATATTCTTTCTAGACAGGCACTAGATTTTCAAGGGATTTCTTTACTTGAAAATTTATCTGTATCCTAGAAGCAAAAATGTATATATGCATATGTATGAATGATTACCGTCATCATCTGAGATCATTTTTATTTTTTAATCAAAATTTATTTTCAGTGGATTGAAAATAACTCTGTTAACCTCCCATTGTAATCCGGGCTCGGATTTTTTTTTTTTTTAATGATGAATTTTTTACTGTAATTTCAGTCCTTTTTTAGGCAATCTCGATAAAGGTTTTATTGGTCCTCGGTATTGAAACTGGATAGTACATAACGTTACGTCTAGACTCGGGACAGGTTCATATCGTAAATCAGCCCCTAAACCCAAGGGTAGGTTCTATTTTTTATGGCCACCCCCGACAGAGTTTCTTAACCGACTTCCTGTTAAATTTATGCACTGTTTTTTGTTTATTAGCAGTAAAATCCCTGACACGGAAACTTTATAAACGATTTTAATTTAGATTGACACACATCTCAATTGAGACGAAGAAATCATACGATAAGATAAAGGAATGTACAAGTACAAGTGTTTCCGGTTGAACTTTGATTTTAAATCCGACTAATACATACAAATATTTCAAAAACATCACCTATTATCTCTGCAAAATTGTCGTGAAATAGCTGATATTATTAATCTATTGCTTTCAAAATAATTCGTAGTATTTTTTCTTTTCTTTTAAATTTACATTTAATTACTATTCATTTTATGTTCGAGAATCTTTTTTAACTTACTGTGATGCTACTCGTGAAAACCTGTAATTGGCTTATTTGTTATTTGTTTTGTTATATATATATGAGATAATTATAGCTGTTGGTTATCCAAATAAATAAAAAAAAATAATAAAAAAAATTGCTTCTGGGCCGCGATTATGAACGGCTATCTTCATCGGTATATACTGAGACGGTATAAACTAATATCGATATTTATGTACGAAAGTGTGTATATTTGTATGAACATTCAAAGAATCTTCGTCCACCGGTTACCACCGGTAATTAAACATATTTGAAAAAAAAATACAATACCGATCGGCTCGACGTGAACGTGTCGCCCACAGAAAATAATGTTTACTTACTTAGATTGATATGCTCTCATCATCACTATGGCTGCATCATCTGCATGGCATGTGATGTTAATGACCTTATCCCCCTTAGTAGATTCATTAGTTTTTTCATTCTTAAAAGCGTTTTTTTTATATATTTATTCTGCTTGTGTAAGAATAAAGTTATAAAGATGCTAAACTTGCTTTGTTTCTTTGTTGTTCTCAACATGTGTTATTTTTTAAATGTTAATATTATTTATGTCCCGAAATGAGTTTTGTAATTCCTGGGAATGTAATTCAACGTATTATACTTATATTATATAATACTTTTTATTATATAGTTTATATATATAAAAAAAATAATAACAGCAGAAAAAAAACAATTTATTTATTTAGTTCGTCTTTTCATAATGCCAATACAACTTGGTATACAATTAATAATATTTTTCTTGAATTTTCTCGTTTCATATACCGTCATGTATTCATTTACGCAGCTCACGTGTGAACTGTCGCTGAATTTTTATTTTGTCCCAGCGATTTGTTCTGCCTGGTCAAGGCTGTTCACGGAGCTGGGACAAGACAATATTGTCCACATGCAAACGACCCTAAATGTTTTTTATTTTATTATTACTATGGATAACTTAAATAGCGCCATTTTCGTATTATAATGCCTCAGGGACGCTTGGTAAAGTGATCATATAAATAAATAAATACATTTTAACTTTTTTGATTTAAGAATAACAATGTACTTTGTCACCACATGCTAAGGATTTATTAAAATTATTTAGAGAACAAGTGGGTTTTAAGTTTCTTCCGGAACATCACTTCACTTTCACAGCCTCGCACCTCTGCTGGGAGAGCATTCTATACCGTATGGCCTGCGACCGCAAATGCGCGTTCACCGAATTTAGTAATATATATATATATATGTATATTAAATTTTGAGAACTATACAGTCCTCCTTTGAACAGGTTTCCCCTGCAAGGAACGCTCTTAAATTCGTTCTCATAATAAAGATAAAAAATTATTTATTTATTTAATTTCAATTTTTAGGTTTTTTAGGATCCCTGAAAGTTTGAGAATTTCAGCGATAAAAGTGGATTTTCCATTTGGGATTTTTATCCTGAAATGCTTTTCCGATAGGTGGCTTTGCAGGATTTATTTCCCCGATCTTTCCCAAAGGGTGCAGGATGTATGCAACTCTGTTACTGGGCTCTAAATAAGGAAAAAGGGTACCCCGAATTACTTTCACATATAAATTTTCCGATTCAATAGTTAATTTTCTGATAGGTAAGCTCTTTACTCTTAAGATGAATATAAGTAACGGATGTTCAAAAAAAAAAAAAAAAACCGACTTTTCTATGTCTACCGGTTTCGTCAGGACACCAATTAAACCAACATGCAAAACCCACGATACACCTTCACCATAGTTGTTGTACAAAAATATAAAACCAACACGACATGCATTTTAAAAAGCACATGCACCGAGTAGGACAAACATGCACTGATTAGATTATGAAAATATTTTATGTTGTTTTGAGAAATATTTTTAAAAAAAGGAGAGGGGATGGAAAGAGGAGCTTGTGTTTAATAGGTTTTGGGTGACTACTACAATGGAAAACCATGTAACAGCAACAACTATGGTGACTGTGTATAGCAGGGGCGAACCGCGTATAAAAGCGATTATGCGCAGCTTACCATTTTATTTGACTAACCATAGTAATGTTTGCACAGTAAGTTTTTCTGGGTTATTATGCCGTGTGTCGTTCGTACTCTTTACCGACGTTTCGGATCGCGTTACAGCGTCCATCATCAGGGTTGAAGTCAGACGGATTTTTTCTCCTAGATTAAACTTGCAGATTACACAAATGATTTGAAGATTCTTGATTTGGAAAGCAGTATTTCAAACATTGTTATTTAAGGACTATTTTTCTTTGAGATGGTACTTTTGACATAAGACCATAATTACTTTCATGCGTCATATTGCAGGACATATGGCGCTCCACGCGGCCGTTTTTAGCACTATTAATTTCTAGAACAATTCGGCCAGGTGAAACTTCAATTGAATACCTTATATCGACTAAATTCGTCGTGCTATTTTTAATTTCCTTTTTTATGAGTTATGTATTAAAGTAATGGATAATATATCCATATAATATAATATATCACGAAGTTACGTCGTTTGAGTTGACTTCATGGATGAGGGTTGTTGTATCACACAGAACCACAGAAAAATATCAATTTTTGATATATAAAACTTATTTAATATTATGTACCTTCTATGTAGGTACAACTAAATGATATTTTTTTATAGCTTACCTGTTAATAAAATCACCATTCGCACCGGTGTATAGTGGGTTTTGCATGTTGGTTTTATTGATGTTCTGACGAAGAGACGGGTACGCCTCGAAACCTGTAGACATTCAAAAGTCGGTAAGTGGTTATTTACAAATATTAATAACATTGAGTAAATATCGTAATGTTTAGCTTTTTTTTAATTAATGCGCTGCTGGGTGCAATAGTGGTTTGTTGAATTTCGTGAAGTAATGTACTGCAAAATTGGTTTACAATTCTGTTGAATTCACTGAATCTATACGTCTTGGTTGAATCAATCTATTGCACGGTATCCGCCTTAGGGCTTGCATTTTCAACCCTTGTACATTTCAGCCCCTTATAATTCAACGTCCCTCAGTCACAGGGTCCCGAGAAAATTGAATTGGTACGTTTAAACTGCACATTCAGTTTCATATATTCACCATTTCCAATTTCACCAGAGCCAACTTACGTTATGTATTATACATATGCATAATATATACCATTCTTGAAATCAGTTTCAATAAAATGCTAATCTTTTACTCAGGTGTATGTAATGTAGGTATTACCTACATTCAACTGTACTTATATCTGAATAAAGACGGAGAAGATTGACATTTTAATCCTCGACAAAATATTTCGTTTCTGTTTTTTTTTTACAACTTATTGACGTGTTGATACATTTAAGACAATCAAAAAAATATATGGAAGGCATTTTTTTTTGTAGATAGTAAGGTTTAGTTGAACGAAGAATACTTCTGTTACTTTAACTTTTTTGTCAAACCTATTTTTTTAATGTTAATTCATACAAATATTATACACTGCAAAAAAAAAAGTTTACCTAACTCTATGATACCAAGAGTCTTGTGTTGAGTTGGGATACAATTATGATTAAAAATGAAATTATTACTAAAACTATAAATAAATAACTTTTCTTTTTTCGTTTATAGAAATATGTGTATGTCCTTTTAATTTCTTTATTATTTTTTATTCTTTCATGTATAATAAAATACACTTTGTAACAAGTAATTTACAAGCTTCAAATTACTTATACTATAACTTCTTAAACATGTTTTTATCAACTTATTTTTTTAACCTTTGTACTCGTATGACTGCTACCTATTTTTGTTCATATATTTTATTTTGTATTTTGTACTATATAAGCAAATTTGTATTGTAAAAGCCCTATGGGCGTTTAATGTAAATAAAAAAACAATATTTCATTAACTGCTCCACTAATAATGTTTAGTTAATAATTTGTTTATGTTTTATTACTGTACGTTTTAAAATATAAATAATACATAAATTAAATATAAACTTTTATACGTTGTGTTCAAAACTGTTTGAATATTTTAATTATCTCCGTATATTACGTATCCTTTTTTTATTCTCACGAGTAATAATATTTTTCAAAGTATGCTCGTATTGTTAAGTGTCCTCGGCACGTTCAATCCCAGTGAGGTCACATTGTTTATAATAGATAAAATTAAATAAATAAATAAAATGCATTTGAACAAACATGTGCACATTACGCTTAATAAAACTATAAATTAATACAATATGTAATGTCTCGCAGCAGTCTCCTGCAATGGTCTCTTCCCTTATACAAAATCCAAACTTGCACACTTTTCCTGAAAGTGGCTTTTTTTTATTTTATTTTTTTTAATTCATAAATTTCATAAAAAAGTACAAGTTTTTTGTAAAATTCTAAACATAACTACTTTTACACATCTAGTAAATGTAATCACTGTAACTCTCCAAAAAAAGAGACTAACTCTGCTTGGAGAGTGACTTACACTGTTTTAGTTGTTTATTCATAAGAGTTTATATAATTTTAATACGAGTACATGAAAAGAAAAATAAAAACATAGGATGTATAAAGAATAAACATAAAACAATAATACATTCATACTTTTTAAAATTTAATGTTGTTTTTACACGAGTTCAAAAAATTTCTTTAGATTAACTTTAAATTTATTTATCGATATATTATTTTTAATAGTTTTTAGTTCATTAGGAAGATTATTATAATTTCTTACACCTTTGAAGACAAAGCTATTTTGACCATGACTTGTATGGAATTTTGATATTATGTTGGTATCTGAGTGACTTATTCATTTCAAATTCTTTTATTTTTTCTTTTTTATATATTTGTATAATAGAATTTATTTTAAAAAGAGTGTCTACTGTATGAACTTTAAATATTTCAAATAGACTTTCGGTACTGAATGTTAAGGGTTTCTTTTGTTTGGTGAAGTTATTTATTTACATTTTTATTACATAATATACATAATATAATTAAAGGAAAAATTGCTCGGTGGAACAAAATTTTTGACACTTTTAATGCGTAGATAAACGTATCGAGGGGGTTCTAGACTCGTCGGTATAAAATTATATACTTACATCAAAACTTGATGGTGGGGGGTATCGGTAGTGTACCTTTACAGTCGGTCGGGAGACTTTTATCTTCAATTTTGACGTCATACTGAAGCTATGTCATTTTAGAGCGTACATATGTGTACCGCGACGTACGCTTCCCCTTGATTCATATCGATGTACATAACCAAAACTTGAAGGGGTTGGTAGTATATCTTTGTAATCTTCAACTATACCGTGAAGGTATGACGTCTTTATCTTTCCATCATAATCGAGGCCCAGCTTTAAGGTATAGAAATCATAGCACTTCTAAAAATAGAAAATTATATTATAAGTATATGCTATATATTAAAAAAAAATATGTTTATTTAAATCTGCTTTGTTTTATCCATAACTTCAACAAAAATTTTGATCGAAACAAATTAAGCTATCTATTCTCAGTAATAATTCAATCATTTCTGTTTTGTAAACAACAATTCCTGTAAGTAATATTATCAATAACAACATGGGCTAATAATCCCTTCGGGTTATGCTCTTTTGATCAACAAGTTACAACAATTCATTTCTAATATAATTCGGACCAATTGATCTTAGATTGGCTTTCAATTTATATGACAATTTGTCAAAGTTATTGTCAATTAAGCTGTTAGGGAATGCTGATATACTATGCTTCAATACACGATATTCCTTGTAAGGCCGCTAACATAATTGTTCACCATTAATACTGTGGCAAGACTCAGTTTAAAAAACACGTTAAAAAAAGCAAATGTCTTTTGTAAACATTAAAAAAAAACTTTTTTTAAACACAAAAAAACAACATTATTCAATTTTTTTTTATAAAGGCATTCTCGTCGAATGCTACCTTTGTATGTCGATGAAAAAAAGTGTATAGACTATTGTTTACTTTATAGACACCGGACATTTTTTCGCCTTCAAACCGAAAATTTGACGTAAACCCAGTAATTACAGTGCACGAATAATGAAAGAGGCAATTGAAATACACAGACACCCAAATAACATAAACAAAGACGACGGGCTTAAATTAAACTCAACATGGTTCCCAGCACTACATACTACAAAAAACGAATAGAAATGTGCCTACTGCCGACTGCGACACGGTGCAAATTACAAGTACTTAAACACATACTTTTTTCTCAGAAAAAAAGACTCAGTTTACCCTGGAGATGGCTCCTGCAATGGTAGCCGAAACGTCGAAAATATCCAACACACACGGTATCACCCAAAAAAGAAACATATTGATTACAGTGACCGCGAAAATCTTCGCACCTATTTCGCAAAGATCTATATTTCGCTGAAAACAGCACGTAAATCGGTTAAGCCGTTTAGGAGGAGTTCAGTAACATCACACGTACAGAAGAATAATAAATATAAAGATTTAAAATTTACACAAAAAATGCATTATGTAACTTAGTAGACATTATAATAATAAATATGTACATCTCCCTTCCCCTCCTTAACCTCTCTACAAGCATTCTTATCCTAATGCCGTACAATTTACAATAACTTGCTGTTCTTAAAAAAATATTTGATTATTGGAAAATATTTACGAGTACATGAAAATAACATTTTTATATGTATAAACTCATATTTATTTATTTGATATGTAATATATTTTTTTTACTAACTTTGTATACTTTGTGTAAATCTGTTATTAGTTCTGACTTTATACACTATATCTGTTTGTTTACTATAAATATGTATGTAGAACTGTTGATTTCCTAAATAAAATATAGTAAAACAAAAAAATATATTTACATTAAAATAATCGGAAAATGTTTGGCCACAAAGTTTATGCTTTAAATTTTAATAATAATAAAAAAATATTAAGAAAATCTAAAAGTAGATTTAAAGGAGAATTGTATGACCTTTTAGCTGACTTCTTCCGATTCTTTTAAATTGATTGTGGTATTTATTTTTTAGCGATCTATCAAGGTGAATTATGGTAGCATCGTGGTCCTGTAAAGCTAGAATGACTTTGAAAAAAAAATTTGTTGAAAAAATATCCGTCGGGGGAAAATCCAGAATTTTTCTTATCGTTCAGAATAACTTAGTAATGTGCACGCAATGACGGAGCCTAGTACCCATGTACATGTAATAGTGTACATAAATAGTCCATACACTATACGGTTCACAGTCGGCAGTTTGTGACATCGAATTACTGTTCATTGGCGGTCATTGTTTTGGACAAATCAGGAGTAGGAAACTATTTATTCATGATTTAAATCATTTTATTTCTCAAGTTACTATTTAATTCAGCGAAAACAATTTTTATTCTTAAAATGGTATATTATGCACTTGTACAGTCATCGCTTTCCTATGAAATAATTGGATGGGGGGGGAACTTACAACAATCATATTAAGCCATTAGAAACTGTTCAAAAATTTATATTAAAAATAATGCTTCATAAAAATCGCTCTTTTCTCTCTTTCCAATTGTTCCAAGAAGCTAAACTTTTAGATCTAAGACAAATATATTGTTTCTAAAGTTAAAAATATATATTTGAGAACCAAAATTTATTTACAAGTAATTCAAATAGATCAAGTCAAAGAAGGAATCGTGTGTTAGAAATACCACTTTGTAAAACGAGGCTCGCACAGAGACATGCATATTTTATAGGCCCAAAAATTTTGAATTCCTTTTTTACTGACAATATTTCTTGATTTCAAACTTTTAAAATTTTCCTTCTTTTAAAAAACACGCACTATCCTGGATTCAAACTAAAGATATGAACTTTTTGTTGATTTATATTGTTGCCTTTTAATAATAAGAAATATTTTTGTATTTTTGAAAAATATTTTTTATTTCCTTTTTAATTTCTAAAAAAAATATACCATATTATCTTTTACAGAATATTTTATTTTTTCTTTCTTATGTTACACAAAAATATTATAACTGTCCATTATTTATTAAAGTAGCAAAAATTCATTAACATTTTCTTGTATACCCACGAACAGGCCATGCCTTTGTGGGATTTTTGTTTACTATTTTTACTATTAATATGTATTTCATTGCTATGTAATTGTGCTTTATTTTTTTAATACTCTGTTTTATCACTTATGTTTATTGTAAAAAAACAAAAATAAAAAATTCGTTCGAAATTTTTTCACGTCTCGATGTTGTATATACCGACTTTAAAAAGGCTTTTGATAAGGAAGATCACAATATATTACTTAAAAATTAAAACAAATTTGCTATTTTGGATGTTTGTAGAACTTACCTTGTAGTTAATTGTTATATTTTATTGGAATTTTTGATTGAGTCACAAATTAATTTATAAATAGAAGGACAAGAAGAGGCCCCAGGTTGCATCCTTGGGGAATTCCAGAATTTGTGCTGTATTCATAAGATACTAGCAGGCAACTGTCGTTTACATGGTACAAAATTCGGCCCTTCGGGCCTCGCTATATCGACCCTGCGGGCCTCAGTTGATCAGTTCTTCGGGCCTCATTTGAATTATTAGAATCTCAGGCACTGTGAAATTTCACCCTTTTGAGCCTCACAATGTATTTTTTGCTGTTAAATCTAAATATAATAATGAACCGGGGTGTGGTCCCGTGGCTAGTGTCGCGGATCCAGGGATCAGAAGTCCGAGCATTGCACCACCTCTACCACAACTTGGTTCTCATTTTCTAATAAATAAGTAGTTAGTAATTAACATTTGTGCATAAAAAAACATTTATGCTTCTAACTTATTTTTTACTTAACAAATTTAAGATTTCAACGGCTATTAATGTGCTCATGGCAAAGATCTTCATTTTGCTGAAAACCGCCCGTAAATCTAGAATAGACGTACAAACATTGCCTTTTTATATTAAATTTAAATTATTAAAGTGTATCAATTTCAATATGTACGTGTTTCGTGAAATATTTTATTGATTCGTGGTTGTCCACGTCTGATTCACTCTGGTATCATACATGTGGGTGATTTATTCGTTGGCAGCAATCAAATTACAGATTACCGTCAATTGTCGCTTCCTGACCCGCCATTTTACGCTCATGTCCCCCTAGAATCATGCCCACATACAATTACACCCGTTTAATATGCACTCACATAATTCATATGATCTGACCGCGCCACTTTGTCATACTCGTCACAATACGAGATTAACACGACAACATTACAACAGCGATTCGGAAGAAGCTCTCCTGCATCAACTTATTCTTTCTTCTTCAGCCTTGTTCTCTCCACTGCTGGATAAAGACCTCTTCCAGACGTCCCCGTTCCTTCCTATCACCCGCTTTTATCTTCCATGTTTTACCGGCTATCGAGGCAATTTATCGACCCATCTTTTTGTGGCCTTTCAGCACTTCTTTGGTTTGCCCACGGTCTCCACTTTATTATTCTGGGTGTCCACCTGCCATAATTTTGCCTCGCCAAATGTCCTGCCCACCGCCATTTTAACTTTGCTTCTTGAACCATTATCTAAGTCTACTCCCGTTCGGCGTCTAATTTCTCATTTCTCTTCAAGACTGTCGAAATAAATCCGACCTTCTAGTCCTATTTTATTTAAAATTCTCAACTTACACTTTGTTGCGCCTGAACTACTGAGCTCGATAAAACTAAATATCCCAACTAGAAACCTCAGACAAAACTTGCTCTTTCATACCGATAACCATAGGACTAACTATGGTTTTTATTCCTCTATGCCCAGAATTCTCAGGTCTGCCAACAAACATACCAGTCTTGATTTCTTTGATAACAAGTTTTTTTCTTTCAAACGATCACTGAATCAAATTAAATTATAAACACCTCTCTCCCGCTTCCACTCCCACAAATTCTACTACATACCATTGTGTCTATCTACTTTTCTTTATAATATTTTTTTATGTGTTAACATGTCCTTAAAAATGCCCATTGGGCGTATATATAAATAAATAAAATTTCTTCTTTTAGACATACACTGAGCATCTGTCTGATATCTGATCATCTGATCATTGTATGCATTTTAGTTTCTCTCTACTTTTCTGTATCACAGATACGGATTCTAGTTTCTAGTCCGTTTATCCGTTTATCCTGACCATATCAGACCATACCAGAGTGGTAGGTATTACTTCTGCACTCGTAACTCCAACTCATCAAATAAATAAATAAAATATTTTTTTAAAGTAAAAAGGGTTAGGTTATCCATTTCACCAACAAGCCATATAAACTGGTTTAGTGGGATTTTAGTTTCTCAAAAATTACAATTTGTAAATAAAAAATAAAAAAATCTAATTAAAATATATAATCGTTTTTTTTATTATTTTTATATGTTCAGCAAGTTGTATTTATGTTTGTCTTTACTCATTCAACACATTTTACTTTTAAATATTTTATTTATATGAATTACATTGGTTTACATAGTTTCGAAAAACGCCTAGTACGCGGAGACCCCTACTAAGTCAGACTAACATTATTATTAATTTTAATATTTCGGGTTTGTCCAAATGTTTGTAGACAAAAGACTGGATTTCACCCCTTTGGGGAGTCATTCAGATTAACAAGTTACAATTGGGATGCCAATTAATAAAATGACTCGCCTACAGTCTGCATTAAATACCGTAGCGAGACTTATTTTTGTAATCTCTAAGTTCAGTCATATCACTTCACTCCTTCGGGAATTACACTGGCTACGTTTCCCACCGAGGGTGGAATAAAAACTCTTTTGGCTTTTGTATAAGTCACTGCCCAACTCTGCTCCGGAATATCTAAGCGAACTCTGCATTTCAGATGAACTAGCTGACAGGCGTCTTACGCTTAGATCAGCTACATCTACATCGAGAGTAAAAATTATTATACCTCTACGCAAACAGCGCACTAAATTCGACGAACGCGCATATGCGGTCGCAGGCCCTACGGCATGAAATGCTCTCCCAGCAGAGGTGCGAAACTGTGAGAGTGAAGTGATGTTTCGGAAAAAACTTAAAACCCACTTTTTCTCTAAATCATTTAAATCCTTAGCATGTGATGAAAAAGTCGTCCGGTCGTCTCACCAACAGAGGAGTGTACTTATCTAGGAGTACCATTTTTAAAAATGTATTGAATGTAATATTATTTTAGTATTACCAAAAATCCAGTAAAAAGAAAAAAATGAGTAGAATTTTTAAGGAATTTTAGGGAAGAATCTGATTGAGATCCACAAAAAACAAAAACTGTTTGTAAACATGAAAAAACAAACTTTTTTATACGAAAAAAACAACATCTTCTCATTTTTTTATAAATGCATTCTCCTCGAATGCAACCCTGGTATATCGATGAATAAAACATTTATGCTCCGTACTTATTGTTTACATATAAGTTTGGAGATTTTAATAACTACGAACACGCACAGCGCAAATATCTATATTTCTCTAAAAACAGCACGTAAATCGGTTGAGCCGTTTAGGAGGAGTACGGTGACATCACACGTACAGAGAAATTATAAACATAAAGATTGTCCAAATATTAAATATTAAAAAACTGGAATAGTTTTCCAACTGAGTATGAATTTAAATAACAATAATTTCCCAATAATCTCTCCTAAATTGAATATTAAATATGTAAAAAATATAGATAAATAAATTTGAAATATTAAACATTGGTGTCCGACAAAAATATTCTTCCATATTATTGTATGTCTTTCTTGTTTCAATATTTTCTGAGACCGCGAAATAATACATTCGTTTTTTTTTGTTTCAGGTAATTAACAAACCCCTCATTTGGTCCTCAAATGCAGATTGCAGTCATCAATTGAGGAATTGAGGAGAATGAGATTTGATAAAGCTGCATTCATACGTAAGTGTTTACGATTGACGATGGAATGTACATAGATTACATCTTTGACGATCTTTTTGAAAAATTTGGTATTAGTTAATTTCGGACAACATTAACCCGACCCTTAGTTTGGAGCAAGCATTCACGTGTTGACTACCAGCTTCGGCCACCAGCTCTTGGCATAGTCCACTTTTTTTTTTTTTTTAAATAAAAACCTTTATTTTTTTAGCATAAATAAACAATTAACAATACATTCAGTATAAAAATGGGACACGTAAGGTTGAACTTCCCAAAAAAGAGTCTGACTCTTGTGTTTGGCAAGTTTACAAAATAATATAAAAAAGAAACAAAAAATGCAAAACAAAATAATAATAGAATAAAAAAAAAATTAAACAATTTTTAAAAAATTGAGAAAATATAACACTAAAAAATATTAAATAAAAACACAAAATTTATAAATTTTAAAACACAGGCACATTTTATATTATATTTTAAATATCAGATTACTTCCAGATCTTAGTTCATGTTGTTTTATTAGGAAACACAGCAGAGCAAAAATATCATAGATAAAAAAAAAACAGAATGTTACATTATTTTGAGTTTCTCCAAATGTTTGTAGACAAAATACTGGATTTCATCCCTAAGGAGTCATTGAGAATAACAAATTACAACAGGAATGGAGAAAACTTTAGAGAAGGGATATGAAAGGCTAGACATTTACAGGGCTTTTGATCTATCATTGGCTGGATTAAGTGGCCACTTAACACACTGTGTAACATTCACCATTTTATCCATGTTTGAACATCCATATTTCTCTAAGATGTTTTCCTCCCCAGGTGTAATTTGTTATTTCATGACTCCTTAATTTTCAATCCAGTCTTTTGTCTCCGAAACTTTGGATAAACTGAAAATATTGTAATAAAACCAACTAGTCTAAGAAAAAGTTTTAAAAAATTGATAATTGTTTTCAGTATGTGAAATAATTCAGATTAATCTCTTTGCAACAATAAAGGTTGTAGCTCTTTGCCTTCACTAAAATCAACAAATGCAAGAATTGAAGAAATATGGATGTTTTAGCATAGGCAAAACGGTGAACGTTATACAGTGTGTAACGGGGCCACTTAAACCATCCAATCTACTACTACTACCATCACGTCAATTCTCCGTAGGGGTAGGCAGAGAGAATGGACCGCCACACACGTCTATCCGTCAAATATTTCTAGCTTCTTCCACATTCATACATCTTGTCATACGGTTCAGTCTGCTTTCGACATGACCAGACTTAAGATTTTGGTTTATCTGATCATGCCACGTCTTCCTTGGTCGTCGTAGTCTCACTTTACCGTTAATTTTCGCCATATATACTTGTTTTACCATTCTTTCGTCGTCTAGCCAATGACAGGTCATCAACCCTGTAAATGCCTAGATTACCATATTACTTTCTCTAAGATGTTCTCCGTCCCTGTTGTAATTTGTTAAAAACAGTATGATTTAATTTTATTTCACAAAATAAATAAAACAACTTTATTTTTAACCGGTAATTTTTAATAATTTTTTTACCAACCGGTTTTAAAGCAAATAAGCTTTTTTGTCAAGGTTTTCGTAAAAAAATTAGTGTTTAAAAACAAAGTTGTATTTATTTATTTTATCAAAATGAATGACCATAAAGTTAGTGCTTCTAATATATATATTTCTATATTTTTTTTATTGCATCACAACAAGCCAGGAGGCCCAATTGCAGTGGTGAATTACATCACAGAACACTCAGGCTTGAGAAAAATTACGTTTGTAATTTTTGTGTTCTCACCGGGAATCGAACCCGGAACCTTCCGTGTGTGAGTCAAGCCTCTTGACCACTACACGAAGAAGGTTGCCAACACAAACAAAAAGATATGTATTTCAGGGAAAGAACAACGATAAAATAAAAGTTCAGGATACTTGGGTGGTAAAGGAATCTTACCATTGAATATTCACAGCTATGCAAAAATAAAGTTTTTTTTTTGTAGTTGTCAAGTAATGTGCTTAAGGGGAACTTTATGTTTTACTCTTTCTTTTTTTCAATGATATATTTTGTTGTCCTTTAATAATAAGGAATATTTTATGTTTTTTTGAAATATTTTAATTTCCTTTTTAATTTCCTTTATTAATTTTTAAGAAGAGCACTAAATGCGTATTGAAAGAGGACCAGGGCGTATATACTCCCTCGCATAGTAAAGAGACTCCCGGACGAAGTAAAGAATAGTGATATAACTAAAAATAAAGTAAAATTGGTTTTAAAAATCTTTTTCTTAAATTCTCAGTTTAGTGAAAAAAAATGAAAAAATGGGGAAACCAAACAATTTAAAACAGTGTCAAAAAAAGTGTTTGTTTATTATTTTTGATATATTTCGGTACCAAAAAAGACTTGATTTACTTGTATTTAATTTTTTCAAACGTTTATTTTATTGATATATTCAAGATTTTTTATATTTTTATGTAAAAATTATTATATTGTGTTACCAAAGTACTTGAAGAGAGAAATTCCTGCAAAAAAACTGCTTTTGCAGTTTGGCGGGAATTAAAAAAATTGTTTTGAAGAATACTTTTGTAAAAAAAAAAATATCAGAAAAAAAGTACCATAAAATCTATTACAGAATATTTTATTTTCTCTTTCTTATGTTACACAAAAATATTTAAACTGTCCATTATTTATTATAGGAGCCTTGTATACCCACGCACAGGCCATGCCTTTGTGGGATTTTTTTGTTTCATATTTTTACTATTAAAATGTATTTCATTGCTGTGTAATTATGCTTTATTTTTTGAAAACTCTGTTTTACCTCTTATGTATATTGTAAAAAAACAAAAAAAATATAATAATAATAAAAAACATGGAGCAACTACCATAAGCACCTGAATTCATGAGTTTTTAAGTCTAAAATGACTGTGGAAAATATTTTTTCGTGCGCGGTGATAAAGCATCGTGTTACCATAAGCAAAAACGGAATATTACTAAGTTCGGACGTTTAAAAAAAATAAAAATTTAGAGAATGTGCACTAGGGGCATATACCTTTTGTTTCATCGGCTTCGTGTCCATATCTCTGGCCATCCGTCTCCGCTTCTTTGTTCCAGTCCTCAATCATGTTAAGAACTTTTCCAATTCACCAGTTATGTCACACGATTGTAAAATATAAGCCTTTAAAATGGGTTCGTGCAAGCCATCACGCAATGGCACGAATACCGGTTTGACGGTTTTTTCTTTAATTTATGGGGGAAAATTGTACACATTTAATGTACAAACACCACCCACGCCGTATTTCCAACATAAAAATGTTGACAGCCTTCCAATCTTCCCCTAACATCTCCGCGGTTATGGAGCTTAGTATTTTTTACCGGCCTAGATTATTTTTGCCGTAGTCGGCTTGTTAATCAAGATATTAATACGCTTTGAACGATAAAAGCAATTAATTACGTTGTTTAAATAAAATGGCATCAACATTATTTTTAATTCAAGTACCAAAAAGCGTACGTAGGAATATGGTTATTGTGTGTTGGAGCTCCTACCCCAGTCAGGTATTAACACAAGACACGAGGTTGCTGTTTGATGTTAATTTATTACACGGCGGATAAATAATGAATTATGACGCACGAGCGTTACGGCCATGAGGAGTTGAAGAGACTGCATTTGAACTATATGCTGAAACTGTGTGACTGATTGAACTGCTCTAACTGGCGTTGCCACGCTCTGTGGTCTCTTTATAGGCGACGCTCTTTCATTATTATAGTCCTTAAAACATAGCTAGATTAGAATGACAGTTGTCAGCAAAAGTGACGACATAATTTTGTAAAAACGTCTAAGGAGTGATTTGTATTGACACACGAAAAATTCTTTGCACCTGGTAAGTAAATGAATTTTTTTAATACAATGCTTGACATATAAATCAACATAATTATATAAAATCAGCCTTGAAACTAAAATAAATCTAATTACTTACGACGTTCTCACAAGTTTACGTCAGTTTTCAAAAATGTTAGAGATGGGACAAATTGATAATTTATTGTGAATCGATAGAAAAAAAAAAACATGTTTTGTTGTTCATGAAAAAAGTATTTAGTGTTATTTCTTAGTAAATAATTGTCTTAATAACACTAAAATAGGAATGTTTTTGCGTTTTTATATCAATTTTCGGAAACAGAGTTTCATGTTTGCATGAAAAAACTGATAGAATCGATTTGATTGGTACATGATCAGTGATCAGTAATTTCCCATCACTAATGACATAAGTTTGGCAGCTGTCATTTTAATCAAGCTATATTTTAAGGACTATAATTTCTTCATAGTAGGGACGATGTGAATGTTCTGCAGAACGATGCTCCCGATTTTATGTGCAATACTGTTAGAGTTGCATTGTATGATGTATTGGATTCTATAGAAAATGATAATATTGCTTTCTTCGGTCATCGCACTATTCCAGGTGAAATGTTTTAGCACGTGTGCGTAATCGATTATGGACTGTGGACCGTACACGTATTTTGAGAATTCTCTACATTGTTTTTCATCTCTGTTGCAAGATGTTAAAATTAGAAATAAATCTATTTAATAAAATAAATAAAACAACTTTGTTTTTAACCACTAATTTTTATTTTCCACCGACCGGTTTCAAAGCAAACAAGCTTGATGTTTACTAAATACTACACGTGGACCCAATAAATCAAGTAGTTTTTTCCTTACATGGGTGGTAATTTGATATAATTATTTTCGAAGTCAGACAGGAGAGGACTAAAAGAAATATTGTTTATTTGGTTATTAATTATTGTTTTCTTATTATGAATCGCTTTTTTAATTTCTAAGATTTCTAAGTTGGCTAATTTTAATATTTTATTTTCAACATGAAGTACTTTTAATCCAGCGTCTTTATTGAAGTTATGATTATTTTCTATCAGATGATTTGCGAATTCAGAAAAATTATTATTATTTAAGCATCTTAAGTGTTTTTTTACTCTAATATTAAAGTTTCTTTTAGTTTTTCCAATGTAGATTGAATCGCAATCATTACAATTTAATTGGTATATCCCAGATTTATTAAATTTATGGACTTTGTCTTTGTGATTTTTTAACAATGTTCCTATATTATTAGTTGTGTAGAAAGCCGCTTTAATATTTGATGGTAGGGAATTAGATAATTGTTTTGAAAAAATATCATTCATAAAAAGAATCCGCCTCCATTGTCATTTATTCCATCTGTTAATCTTTGTTGTTGAGTGTAAGAATCAGAATGGCGGACGAATTTATGCAACTCAGCAGGACTTTAATTTAAGACTATTTTGTAAATATTTTTGAAAAATAAATTCAAAAAATTAAAAAAACGACCCCGGGTTCAATCCCTGTAAGGGTCGACGTGAAATATTAAAAAGAAAAAAAATCAAGTTCATGTCTACAAATAATGGAACAAGTCCAAAATATTGTTGTCAAAACCAGCTGGTCTAAGAAGCATAAAAATAAAACGTATTTTCTGAAATAAAACATGAAATAATTCTGTCAGAATCTCACTCGCATCAACTAAGCTTTCAGCTTTTGAAAGAATCGAACTTGAGATCATTTGCATGGTAAACAACCGCGCTAGCCACTAGACCGGTAGAAATTAATGGCATGTTCGTTCTTTATCAACGCCTTGTGTTGTTTCCCTCCTGCTTTCGTAGATACCATTTTTCTATTCAATTACAGTTCTAGTCGCGTGCTGTATAAATACTGAGCTTGTCAGGCGTACGTAATAGGATTATGACAAATTTGACATAATTCACGGGTCCTTGCTCGCCAGATATGCAGTGATGTAGTATCGGGAACCGAGCATAATGTGTGTATTTAATTTGTTCGTTGCGTGTTCGTTACGCTGCAAAGCCGACGGTTCTTACGACTTGACAAGTTAAAGTTAGTCAAACCAATCAATAATTCAATTCTGGATTTTACCTGCGGCTTCGCTCACGAGGTATCACTGAGAAATTAGTAAATCAATGAGTTTTATCGCCAAGCAATATTTTTTTTCCAGAGGGATAATATATTTCAATTTTATATTTGAAGCACTATCTTTGTGGTAATACATTAAAATAAAATTAATAAAAACAATTTTGTTTTTAATCACTTATTTTTTTAATAGATTGAATTTTTCTTTGACATTTCTTGGTGGAACTGCATTTTAATAATAATAATAAAAATACGTATATATTCCACTTTTATTTCTAACTTTTTACCAGTGACCGGGTTTCGTCGTGACCGACATCGTCAGATTGGTGTATGTCTGACGTTGTCGGTCATTGGTAAAAAAATTATAAATTAAAGTTGAATAAAACTGTAAATAAAAAAAAAAATTAACGCTTTTTTTTTTCTACCGACCGGTTTCAAAGCCATAATTTGTTCCAAGAAGCGAAACTTTTAAATATCAGACAAATATATTGTTTTCAATGTTTAAAATATATATTTAAGAACCATAATTTATTTACAAGTAATTCAAATAGATCAAGTCAAAGAAGGAATCGTGTGTTAGAACCACATCGTAAAACTAGGCTTGCACAGAGACATGCATATTTTATAGGCCAAAAAATTAAAAAAAAACAGAGACATGCATATTTTATAGACATCTTCGACAAAGTCGCGAAAGCGATAAAACCGGTCACTGGATATTCCAAATTTGTGGATTAAAGTATCACTCGTGTTTTATTTATATAATAAAAAAAATGCATATATATCTTTAATTATAGAATTACACAAAATAGATTTATACGTTAAGTTGTAATACATATTTTTAAATATTTTTGTTTATACAGGATACAATGCAATAAAAAAAAGTTTTACGTGTGTACTTATTGAATAAGATTTATTCCTAAGAGATTATTCGCAAAAGCTGAGAGAGTATCATGAAAAATGTCAATTTTATTTTTTCGGCAGTATATATTATATTCCCGACACATGCGGGCCATAGGTGTGTGGTATGTAGCATTATTTGAAAACAAAGGCAGTTTAAATATTTCCCGATGTCTAAGTGTTCTCAATCCTGCATTTATTTGTATTTTATTTAGAAGGTTAGTATCTACTTTGTAGTTTAATATTTTAGACAGAAATTTTATATCGAAAACAACGCGGCGTTTTATCAGAGAATTAAAATGAAAAAGAGTTAGAAGTTGCTCGTAATTTGAATTTGAACGTGGGTTAGAAATTCGGAACTTATACAAAAGGTACTTTAAGAACTTTTTTTGAACAGATTCTATTGAATATATAAAGTGCCCACCTCGATTTTTCTATTTATACTTCTCTGTCGGCAGACAAATTTCGTACGTTTGTGCGATCATCCCTTTTTTTCTGAAATTGATTGTTAATAAACAAAAAAATAAAAATTCAATTCGCCGAATTGAGAGGGAACAATTAAAACGCTAGGAATTCGTAATTTGATTCATTATCTGCCTACCCCTGTGGGCAGCGTACGTCGCCGCGGGAAAATTAGATTACGGTCCTTCAGCTGAACGTGGCGAAACTTAATTTAGAATAATTCAAACTTTTCTACAGTTGAATTTTAACGAATTTTCCTTCATAACCTACCCTTTATAATTGGTGGGAGTTCTATGAGCAAAGGCCGGTAAAAAATACAAGGGGACGGACGTTTATAAATATTCTTAGTTCAAATAGGGATGCAGTGACGTACACAAAGATGTTGAAATTAAAAACTAAATATCATTTATTCTATAGACATTATTATATGCATATATGTATACTTATATACATATATACATTATTCTATAGTTAAGCGAATTGTACCTGCAGAGATTTACGAACAAAGAAGTCATAATGATCTCCCGTACAAAACAATCAAAACTCTGCCTGTTCGAGGAATACTGTGGCTTTGCATCATTTTGGAACAATTTAATAGTAATACATTCAAGTTTCCTCTCAAACATAACCATAATACACGCTTCACGTCTAATGATGGCTTGGTAGTACCAAAAGTATGTAATAAATATGGAAATAGAACTCTCAAATATTTAGTACCTAGAATTTTTAATTTATTACCAAAAGAACTTAAATTTAACTCACATTGTAACAAGAGCAAAATAAGAGAGTGGCTACTCGATCAAGAGTTTATATATAAATATATATTTTCTTGTATTTAAAAAATAAATTTATGTATTATTATTTGTATAAACATGTTTATTCTGATCTTTCCGGCTGTTAATTTTTATCTGTTATTCATTGTTTTTATAAATGTAAATAATATTATTAAGTCAGTATAAATATAATCTTCACCAACAAGCTACAAAAAGTGGCTTGGTGGGGTTTTAGTTTTAGTAAAAATATAACAAGTGAAATTTTTTGAAATTGTAAAAATGTATTATTATGTTATTAAATAAATAAATAAAAAAAATATAATTTCCTTGTCCGTTTTATTTAAAATCACCACCACCGTTTAAACAATACATATTCTTTCCAATTATTAATGTTAAGCAAACATTAGTCCAGAGCTGACTTCTTCCACTCCTTGACTATGCGGATGTTTGCTATCCAGATGCTAACTCTGAAAATACCAGTCTCGAAGATGTCGCAAAAGCGATTAAACCGGTCACTGGATATTCCAAATTTGTGAATTAAATTATCACCCATCTTTTATTTATAAAATAAATTTAAAAATAGGCCTATAATATATGCATGTCTCTGTGCTAGCCTCGTTTTACAATGTGGTATTTCTAGCACACGATTCCTTCTAAGACTTGATCTATTTAAATAACTATTAAATAAGTTTTGATTTATAAATCGGGTTTTGCTCCCGTGGCTAGTGTTGCGGACTCACGGGCCGGAGGTCCGAGGTTCAAACCCCACTCTACCTCAACTTGATATCCATTTTCCAATAGTGAGTTATTTACAACTCGTTGAAAATGGCCATTGAAATTGTAATATTAGGGTAAATTATAAGAACGCTAATAAAAAATAAATAAATAATATGTATTTTAAACACTAATAACAATATTGTTGAATTTTTTCCAAAAGTTTAGCTTCTTGGAACAATTGAATTAATTTATATCTAAAGATTATTCCACGCCCTTGAGGATAGGTTTTTTGCCGGTAAGTAGGGAGAAAAATAATCGTTTGAGGGTCGGAAAACTAATGAAAAACTTATTTAGGCGAATAATTACAAAAAATCTTTATTATTTTTCCTTTTACTGCTTTTGTGATCATACGTAATAAAGATATAAATGCTTGATGCATATTTCAACAGAAACGGAAACCCTTTTAAAGACGGGATGTTTATAGGATTTACGGCGCGGTGTTGCCTGGTTTAGAGAAAAAAACAACTCAAACAATCTGTCATGTGTTCATGTTGAGACCATGATAAAAAAATTAAACGACATAGGAGTAAAATTTCAAGAATATTAAAATCATACTTAGCAAATCGGAAGCAGTATACATATGTAAATGAAAAAAAAAGCTTTTTGCGAGCAGTAAATTTTGGAGTACCACAAGGATCTTTTTTGGGTCCAATATTATATATTTTATATAATAATGATTTGTCACTGTACAATTTTAAGGGGAAAATTATTGTGTATGCCGACGACATCGGACTATTCTATAAACACCAAACAGACGTATTAACAAACAATGACATAAATGGAGACCTAACTATGCTGACTAAATGGACAAACACAAACTTACTTACACTTAATGAAAAAAAATGCAATATTATCAATTTTGAATCTAGAAAAAAAGTCATAAAGTAGATGCTCACATAAATGATGAACGACTCACTGAAATTGAACATGATAAATATTTAGAACTAACAATAGATAGACTTAGAAAATTCATATCAAATATTTTATTAGCAAAGTGGCGACATTATCGAGTCTTTTTTTAAAAATCAAAAATTTTGTGCCAAAAGCGGAAAAAAAATATCGTATGAAGCCTACGTAAAAACTAAAATATGTTATACGCAACTACTACGGGGAGCAGGATATCAAAATGACATAAACAAACTACAAAGACAACAAAATAAAATATTAACGTTAGTAAATGACCTTCCCTATCTAACTGCAACTAGAGAACTTTTTAAACAAATTAAGCAATTAAATATAACTGAACTCTTTCAACTAGAATCACTAAAATTTATCTAAAAATTAGCCCCTAATGTAATTGTAGACGAAGAACTATAACATGGACATAATACGAGAATATCAGAAAAATATAAAATACAAATTTATAATACAAGACAAGGACAATTAAAACTATTAAACCAGGGACTGAAATTATTTAATAAACTACCAGACAAAACTAAACAAGACTCAGACGAACTTTTCAAAAGATATAAAAAATATTATTTTGAACAACAGAGTATGAATAAAAAATGCATATATTATTTTTGAAAAATAAATGTAATAATCCATAAGGGTTAATAAATACATTTCCAAAAAAAAAATGTGTTTTACATCCATTAATCAATTTTTATAATAATTAAAAGTAATTAAATTTATGCTTTTAATTTTATTTAAATAATTTTGTTTAGTGTTTATATATTGATGAAAATTGTTTATTTATTATGGCATTATTATTTTCTAAAAAACCTCGGAATTAAGTGATTACTTCATCCTGCTGACACATTGCAGATTGGATTTTCCCATGTTGTCATTTTGCGATTAATCGTCTTCATTTTTTAAATTAAAATTAAAGCTAACTTTATATTTAACAGATACCTTCATCCTGTTGACATATTGAAATTCGCATTATTAATTTCTGAAAAACGACGCAATTAAGTGATTACTGCATCCTGCTGACACATTAAAAATTTTATTTTCTTAATTAAATTTTATTATCAGGGAGGAAATCCAGCCAGTCTGCAAGCATTTGGACATAATCAAACATCAGTTGTCATTCAATATTCTACATTACTTTTTATACTTAAGTCCGAGGAGGAATTAGAACAAAAAACAGGCCCATAGTTATTTTATGGTTCATACTTTAAATGTTTTTTTCATTAATATTTCTATCAAAAGCCTATAAATAAAAAAAAAGTAATTAACTGTGTTTTTACTTGCAGAGATACATTTTTTAAATTTTTTTTTTATTGAATATTTTTTTTTTTACAAAATACATTTTTGAAATACAAAATAGGTAAATATACAGAACATCTTATATATAACGTTTCTACCTCTCTAATAAAGTAGATACTTGTGTTTAGAGAGGGAGTTTGTTTCACATTTTTAATTTTTTTTATAAACAAAGTAAATTAAAATTAAAATTAAAAATAAACAAGGTAAATTAAAAAAAAAAAAAATCATTCTTTGGTATGGAGTCTAGGAAGGGGTGAGTCTTAAATGTTTTTTAATTTAAGTTTTAAAAGTTTGATAATTTTTTATAGATTTTAAGTTTTCCGGAAGTTTATTAAAGTTTTTTTTACCTTTGTACGTATAATGGTTTAACGCTGCTGTTGTTTTACATCTGTGCAAAATTAAATTATTAGAAAATCTAGAGTTACTTGAATTTTGCACTTCAATCGTTTATTCTTTAAAAGTTTGTAAGATAGAGGCTTTATTAAAAATTGAAACAGTTTTACAACTTCAAACCGCTCTCCTGAACAATTTACCAAATGTGACTTTTAGCATTTCAGTTTTAAGGCACAGATTTAATGTATTATTAGATTAACCGTGGATTTTTTTTATTGGCTCCAAAATTGTAAATATGTTTCAACTGATTTTTCATGTAATAGCTGTAAAAATCCAGAATAAAATAAAATAATACATATTATTATGTATTTCCCCAACGGTATTACGAAGTATGTGGCCCCATTAAAGTAACCCTATTTTCCGATGCATATAATGATGGAAATTATACCTCTCGTAATAGTAAAGTAGCTACCTAACTTTGAAATAAATATCCCCGAGTCATTACGTGAAATTGTTCCTTGGCTTTCAGCGTACTCGCTTATAAACAGGGTTGTGCCTGATTCCCCGAATTTGTTTACAAAAATAAATCCTTCAGCCACACACGCCGTTAACTCTCCCTTCCCGGTGATGAGTAGCTAGTACACCTAGAATTAAGAATAGTTCAGAAAGCATACGCACATCAACTACTCATAAATGAGTGGGTTTACGTTTTGACCAATGAGTTTCATTGTAGACGTCGCTCAGTACGCAACTCCTGATTTGAATTAAACTATGCCGTGTTGTTAAATTAAACATGGAACTGGCAGAGAAAGGATGAAAGCCGAGTGAACGCGGTTGAAATGCGATCTCTTGGACGAATGTGTGGGAAATCAATGTTTGACAAGGTTGCAAATGATGAAATCAGGCGAGAGTGTAAATCTGAGTCAAGTATAATTGATAAGATTAAGAAAGGGTCTCTGAGATGGTTTGGTCGCGTAGAACGAATGGACGACGAAAGAATGGTTAAACAAGTATATATGGCGAAAATGAACGGCAACGTGAGACGAGGACGACCAAGGAAGACGTGGCATGATCAGATAAACCAAAATCTTAAGTCTGGTCATGTCAAAAGCAGACAGAACCGAAGGGCATGTATGACAAAATGTATGAATGTAGAAGAAGCTAGGAATGTATGCCAGGATAGACGTGTGTGGCGGTCCATTCTCTCTGCCTACCCCTACGGAGAATCAATTTCAATTTCAATTTATTTATTTAATAAACGTTTATGTACAAAACAAAATATTTCAATGTATACATGGCAAAAAAAAGTAATACTAAAATTTAAATATACAAAGATGGTGAAATAAAAATACCCAGCAATTATAGAGAAAGGATGCTATCCTCTCTGAACTTTTTTTCACTAATATGAAAGATGTCGATATCCGATGAGATACGGTTGAGTAAAGACATTGCTAAAAATGGGGTATTTTTACCAGCCCTTACGCCGCGTATCACCCTACCTATACACACATTGCCCGTATAACGACCACACGCGATGTATTGCGATCCGTTACCTCAGCCGTTAGGATCCGTTACTATGTGCGTTAGAATAAAAACAAATGACTCAGGCTTTTAATTTCCTCGCCGGAACCAAGAGGGTCCTCCGGGCGATCGCCTTAGGGCGGTTCGTTAAGGGTTGGAAGTTTAGAAATCAGACCCAAAGCTCCGTTTTCTGTTTTTTATGGCGCTCTAAAAAAGTATTTAGTAAAAACTGCGCCATTCTGCTCATTGATTTTTCTGGGTCATTGTGTCTTGCTAAACTTTTTAATTTTTTAAACAGCAACTCGTTTGTAGCCAACAAAAGATTGCTTTTCAGTATTAGTGAAACTGATGATGCAGTTCTGTTAGCAAGCAGAAAGGATGATTTGCAGCAAATAGTCTCTAGAATGTATGATGTATGCCTGGAGAGCGAATTGGTGATGAACGAAAGTAAGTCAAAAGTTATGGTATTTAAAGGGATATTGAGGTTACTGACTGCATAATAAATGTAAACAACGAATGTCTCGAGCAAGTAGAAGAATTTGTGTATCTGGGAAGCATGTTTTCAAGAGATGGAAGAGTAGAAAATGATGTTGAAAGAAGAGTGAATGCGGGCAACAAAATGAACGGAGCACTAAGCACAGTAATTTCTAATAAAAATATGTCAATCGAAGCTAAACTGGCAGTGCACAACGGAGTTTTAGTCCCAACACTAATGTATGGAAGTGAAACGTGTAACAATAGTAACAAGTAGGTAAATACACATAAGCAACTAAAAATATCAACGAAATAAATACATAAATACGAAAAAACAAAAAAAGGAAAAATATTGCCAGAGAAAAAATGAAATCAGACTCGTTTTGTAACTATCAAGTCCAGAACCAAATATATCAGCCTTGTCCTCATACTGATTGCCATATCTATGGAGCCTAGGGATAGGCGAGTGCATGTGACAGTTGGTCCTAGAACTTGCAGAACAAAAAGGAGATCTGTGGCGGGTATGTCGACCGGGTACACGGAAACACATCAACCCCAGCAAATCAGGACATTTAATTAATGAATTGATCACTTCACAAAGTAATATTAGGTCAGTTAGGATTCTTCTATCAGAAAGCCTTAAAAGATTCGCTGAAGATAACAATTGATTATAATTAAATAAAGCAGCTGGAATATGAAGTTTAAAATTAATTCATTTTAGAAATTTCTTTTGGAATATAAAAGAATAATTAAAAACATTTTTTGAAAAAAAAAAGAAGCATTGACAAACATAAGTAACATCAAGACAAGATCTGGAGTATTTATTAAGGGCTCATTTAAATCGCTGTAAACTTACACCAAAAAAATCCAGATCTTTCTTTGAGTTAAAAATACGACAAAGCCGGGTCCATTGGAGAATTAAGGCCATAGTTTGTTCTATGCTGATCGATTAGCATTACTTCATCGTTTCTCAACCTACGAGTTGAAATATGGAATTTTACTTGTCCCGGTTGGAGAATATTCTTTAAGAATTAGAATAAGAATAAGCGATACTGATAGGAAATCCCACGGTATTTTAAACGGTTTTCGGGTTTGTGGGGGGAGTGCTTTCACGTTTAATTTTAGTGAAGTCAAAGTCCAAAATTGTCTCAGAAAACATTTTTCAATTCCCCACGGTGTGAAATCCAGTTTTTGTCAGCAACATTTGGTCGAAATCAAAATATGATTTTGAAAAATTATTCTTTATCAGGGTGAAACTGCAAAGCGGATTTAAATTCGCATCTCGATACTTTTTTGATGTGTTTAATGACGCGATTAAATCATCAGCCCGCGCCATTAAATCGAACCATTAATTTTCGGTAGTTCCAAACTCTTTGTTGACTTAATGTGTTTTTCCGTCCTTTCGCTGCCTCTCCGAGAAACAGGAAAGCAATCAAGAAAAGATAAAAGAAAGTTAAAACTTCATAAAAAAGCAGTAAAAAGAAATTCCTTTATTCCTCACTCTTCCCCTGTATCGACTTTTCGGCGAACTAACAGTTTCATCCCTACTTAAGGAGATCATAAAAACACATAAACGAATTAAGAAATATTTTTGTAGGATTTATTTTACATTTTGTATCAGCAATTTTGTTGAAATTAATCTGTTATTTTTTTCTACGCAATATCAATTAAACTTAACTCTTGTTTTTTTCTTTTTTATTCATCATCAATAAATAAATCAAGTGTATTTTGGTATTTTAAATGTGGAACAACGTACAATAGTAATAAAATAAGCAAATATAGTGCACAACAACATTATTATTATTATAGATAACTTATATAGCGCCATTTTCGTAATATAATACCTCAAGGGCGCTTTACATAGTGATTCTATTGTTAAATTAATTTAATTTTAGGTTTTAAATTTGTAATTTAATTAAAACAATTTATTTTGTTGTCACATGCTGCGGATTTATTCAAATGATTTAGAGAACAAGTTTTTTTCCGAAACATCACTTCACTTTCACAGCCTCGCACCTCTGCTGGGAGAGCATTCCATGCCATCGGGCCTGCGACCGCAAATGCGCGTTCACTAAATTTAGTGCGCTGTTTGCGTAGAGGTATAATAACTTTTCCTCTCGCCGTAGACGTAGCTGATCTAAGCGTGAGACGCCTGTCAGCTAGTTCATCTGGAATGCATAGTTCCCTTAGATATTCCGGAGCAGAGTTGTGCAGTGACTTATACATAAGCCAACAGAGTTTGTATTCTAACCTCTGTGGAAAACGTAGCCAGTGTAGTTCCCGAAGTAGTGGAGTGATATGACTGAACTTAGAGATTCCGAAAATAAGTCTCGCTGCGGCATTCAATACAAATTGTAGGCGAGTTATTTTGTTCATTGGTAAACCTGCCTAGATACCATTACAATAATCGACTCTAGACACTACAAACGCATTTATTAATTGACGAGCGGCATCAGCAAATCATCCCGCCGTTTCCCCTTAAGGGTAGACAGAGGGGATAAAACGCCACATCACTATCTCTACACACAGATCTCGCTTCCACTACATTGATACATCTTAAAATATCTACAGGTGTACCGCAGGGTGCTCACCTTGCTCCTTTGCTGTTCAATCTATTCATCAATGATCTAAAAAATGTTTTTTTTACCTCATCAATTTGGCTGTTCGCTGACGACACTAAGATTCTCAAACAGATTGACAGCCCTTCCGATTGTTCACTATTACAATCTGACTTCTTGTCTTTTAGCACCTGGTGCTCATCCAATAATCTACATCTCAACTTAAGTACGTGCAAGGTTATGAGATTTTTTAGTCTGGAAAATCCAATCATATACGACTACTCACTGAACGATAAAATATAATAATCTGTGTCTAGTATACGAGATTTAGGTATTATTATATTTGACACTGAACTTTATTTTACAATTCATATTTAACATGTTGTCAATAAATCCTTTATATATTAAATAAATCCAAGGAGTTTTACTGCTTGGATTAATTACAAAAGCACAATTGACTTCAAAAATATCAATACCCTTAAAGCTCTCTTCTGTTTCCTAGTTCGCCCGCACCTAGAGTATTCCTCTGTTATCCGGTCTCCATATTTTGAATCAGTTAACATCGATTTTTACTGAAAGTTGGGCTTATCCAGAGACCAATATACGTGTAATGAGTTAAAAACTAGCTTAAATATATCTTCTCTTCAAGACCGTCGAAATATATCTGAATTTCTAGTCCTATTGAAAATTCTCAACTCACTCTTTGATGCGCCTGAACTACTGAGCTCAACAAAATTAAATATCCCAACTAGAAACCTCAGACAAAACTAACTCGATATTTATAAATATATATGAAAACTAACTCTGATAACCTGAAATAACTATCTATGGTTTCATACTAAAATACTGATAACCAAATAACTAACGATGGTTTTCATTCCGCTATGCCCAGAATTCTTAGGTCTGCCAACAAACATACCGGTCTTGATTTCTTTGATAACAAGTTGTCTTCTTTTATGCGATCACTGAATCAAATTCAATTATAAACACCTCTCTCCCGCTTCCACTTCCACCAAGCCTTCTATATATCATTGTGTCTTTCTACTTTCCTTTATAATAATTATCCACGTAAAAATATGTCCTTAAAAATACCCTTGGGCATATATATATAAATAACTGTTCGAAATACTAGTTTCCAAACAGATAATCTGTAATGTAATGTAATGTAATGTTTTAAGATGTTTCAAGGTATGTTTTAAGATATTTTTATATATATTTTTCAATTTTTGCACCTTTAATATTTTGATGTGACTTGACACTAAAAATGAGAAAATCTTACAATTTTGATATTTTAAAACGACTGTTTTTTTAAATCACGCAATAATAAAAAATAAAAAAAACAGTAATTATTAAAAGTATTTGAAAAGTTTTATATAACTAAAGAATAATTAACATATTACTACAGAGATGAAGAACATTTTTTAGAAAGTAGTAAAGAAGTCTAGGCATCTACAGGGCTTATGACCTGTCATTGGCTGGTTTAGGTCATTGGCTGAATCCAGTCCTTGTCTACAAAAATTTGGACAAACTCAAAATATTGTTGATAAAGAATAATTACTTTCCGACCGGCAGATTACGCCATTTCAAATTTAGACTAAACTTTGGGGCCACAATTCTCATATAAACACTAATTATTGAAGTAAAATTTGTTAGATTCATTTAAAGATAATAGATTGAAAATGAAGAAAAAGGAAGCAAAATGTTATTTTTTTGTTTTCGAAAAGAAATACAAGCATTTTGAATTACATAAATTTTTGTGACGTTTTCATTTATTTCTACGTAAAATGATTCCTTCGGTATAAAAAAAAATTAGAGATTTAAATATTTTAGCTAAAACCTTTTTTTATAGAAATTTCTCTTTATTTTAAAAAGTTGATTCTGGTTGTAATATTCGATTTCTTTCAATATTTTATTAAGGTTTTTGTTACCTTCATACTGGTACCGGTAAGTGCCGGTACGAGGTAATATTCGAATTTAAAAAAAAATTGACATACGATGTTTTACTTAAATCTTAAAACGCTTCTCTTTCATTTATTCATTTTATTATTTATTTTCTTTTATTTAGGAAACATACAGTACTGTTACAAAGTTTTATATTTTACACAGTAAGACTTAAATCTAATGGACCAGCTAAGTTTCCATATTATAAAGTTATTATATGTAAATGTTGGGCTTTATTTTGAGAAATACAAAAAATTTCAAGTCCATCCGATCATTGAAAATATTATACTGTTCTCTTGTCAGAAGTAATTTAGATTTTAATTCATCAATATGGTCACCCTGCTATAATGTTCATGTTTATAATATAGAAAACGTTCAACATAAATTTCTACGATATATAAACTACAAACTAAACATTCCAATACAAAATGTGAATTATGACTATTTATTAACACTGCTTTACCTAACAACACTTTCTGAAAGAAGAACCATTAATGATCTCATTGTACTGTATAAAATCGTAAACTCTCTTTTTGACGCACCAAAAATACTTGAATTGATTAATTTTAGAGTTCCCGCTGTCAACACTAGGAGTACTTTATTGTTTCATTGCTCCAGTACTTCTTCCAACCAACAAAACAATTCATTGATACCGAGACTGCATAGTGCATAAGTTAGGTAACACTTATGGAACGGCTGCAGACATTCTGTCCAATTCTTTACCATCTTATAAGTCCACAATATCAAGTTTATTTGTAGCTGCTCGTCAAACTATTATTGACAATTCAATTTCATAAATTAAAAAAAATTACTTACTAGTTTATTTTTATTACCTTATACTTGTTTTTTATTTTTTACTATTATATCAAATTGCACTGTAGTATTGGCAAATACGCATTTCATAGATACATATTCTTATTTTTTCGTGATAATATATGCTCGCTTGTTTATTAATTTAACTTAAAAATGTCTTTCTTGCTTACCGTAACACTTTATTTATTTTTTGCTTTACAGAATTTATTTCATAAGCTTATATCATTGCATTTTTTGTTTATATGCCTACTGTTTTTTCTTGCATACCTTTGTTATTATTGTTTTTTTTTTTTTTACTTTGTAAAACTTTTTATCATATCCTTTTTAACTAATTTGACATTTTTTTTCTGTATATTCTGTTTATTATTCAGTATGTTAGCATGTATTTCATTTTTATTTTTTGTAAATGCCTTTTGGCCGTTAATGAACAAAATAAATAAATATGTAAGGTTTTTAATTAAAGTACAAGGAAAAAAACATAAATTGAAGTTGCTTAAAAAATAAAATTAAAGTTAAAAAAATGAAGAAAATTTGTAAAAGTAATTAAAAGTTAAGAATTAAAATAAAGAATGAAAAACATGCTCAGATTTAAAAATAAAATAAAATGACAATAACATTTTGTTAAAAAGGAAAAACATAAATATACACATACATATTTTAAGGGCTTCAAAGAAACGATGAGACGAATCTTTAAAAAATCTTTAAATAAGAAAATAAATTAAGGTCAATTTAAAAACATCTTAAATTAAATTAATGACACATAGTAAGAGCAGCAATATATTGATTTTATATACAAATACAATATAAGTAATTAAAAGTAGTTTAAAAGTATAAAAACATGTGAATGCAGCAGAGCAAAAAGAAAGAATAACAAGTATAGGTAATATTTAAAAAAGCAATATAAGGAGAAGATTTTAAACCAAAGGTAGTTTTGTACTTGTCATGTGAAAGCCCTGTGGGCATAGGTATTTAGATAATAAATAAACTTTTTCAAACAAAAAATAAATGGTGGTATTAGAAATAAGATATTCAACCGTTTGAAGTGTTTTCAGTTCTTGACACCTTATAGCCTTACAGCATCTCGCAGCTTAAGTGAAGGCATTAGACCCCCGTCGAGTGTGTCTGCGGATATCTGGTTTCTCCGCAAAGGGCATCATCAGACGATATCGATACTGTTTACACACTATCACCCTTATTTTTATGATAACACACTCGTTCTAATACCGTAAGACGCCAGTCTTTGGCTCCAAGAATATTATTGCCGGCGTGAATTTGAAAAATATATCATTAGTATTGTATGTCAGATCGCGGTGGCTGTGTGGTTTGGCAAGAAAATAACAGCAAGCGTGGGTGCTGTACGAATTGCGCCTATTATCGACACAGTTGATTTGAAGTATTTTTGACGGTATTTTTTATGCCAATGAACGTAAATAAGATACGGACCAAAATGGACACCAAGTCGTTGGAACAATAGGCATCATCCCCTAGTAACTACACTCGTGCGTTTCCAGAAATTATCAAGTAGCCAGTGGGCCACATGACGACGGTATTTACCTACTGTCTACAAAAGCTTCTCTTCGGACATCTATCTCCCTTTGTTTACCATGGAGTTATGTTTGATTTATTTAGTTTTTTATTGCCTACTTCTTGGCATGAACACTTGACCAATTTACTATTTTCCTTTATTTTTTTATAAATTTATTGATATCATTTTAACTTTGCTGGAATTCCACTTGTCCATGCGCTTTGTAGCTGCACGATGATTGGTTATCTAGCTTTCATATATCAACTTAAAAATACCTAAATTTTGTAAATGGGGTCTAGAATTCTAATCGTCTTTGCGCTTAGTAGCTGCAAGACGTGTTGTAATCTTACTCCTTTTTACTATTCATATTAATTTATTTTTTAAATATCACTAAATTTATTTGTCAATTTTTAAAATTTGTAAATAGGGGGAAAATTTCTAACTGTCTATGCGCTCTGTAGCTGCAAGACGTCCTGTAATCTAGCTCCTATCTGTTATAATTTTATATTGATCTTAATTGAAAACAAGGAACTAGAATTCCAACCGTCCATGCGCTGTGTAGCTGCAAGACGTACTGGGATATTTATTAATTGTACAGCGCCCTTGATTCATCCGGCTGAACCAAATCACCTACTAGGCAACGCCTGAAAACAATTTTCCAATTTTTATACTTCTCCTTTTACCAGGTAGTAATTCAATCTCACCCACGTGATAAAGGTTTCAGCTCTTTTACTTCACAAAAGTCAACAGATGGAAGAGTTGAGGAAATGTGGATGGTTAAACATGGGCAGAATGGTGAATGTTACACAGTGTGTAAAGTGGCCACTTAAACCAGCTAATGACAGGTCATAAGCCCTGTAAATGCCTAGACTTCCATATTCCCTTCATAAATTTTTTTCCCTCTCTGTTGAAATAAATTTAAATTTCATTAAGTTTAATATGATGCTTCTCCATGCATTCGATTACAGTATTTGCAATATCCTCAATAATTCAAAAGGCAATTGTCCTAGAAGTTCTTCTGTAGAACATGTAGACAAAATAATTTAAACAAAAAGTGTGACTCGCGCTGAGCCGCACTCGAGTGGCCAAAGAGCCGCGGTTTGGCGACAGCTGACTTACAGCAACCACTGAAAGGTCACATGCTCCGTAAATGCCTAGCATTTTATATTCTCTTCTCGAAAATGTTCTTACTCTCTGTTGCAATAAACTTAAATCGCGATAACTTTCCAAAGGGTAGAATTAAGCCTTGCCTACAAACATTTAGATACGTATTGAATTACACAATAAACTAGCGGACCCGACAGACGTCCAGCTCGAACGTTGGCTTGCCTGCTATTAGCTTGGAAAAATACTTTTTATATATATGTAGGTACCTAGGCACTTGTTTACGGTTGAATTCCAAAACATAAAATAATTCATTTTCAAATATAGAATTCTTTTTGCATATGTCAAACTCGGCTCTCTTCACCAACAGGGGTGCACTTTATTTATTATTGCGATTTTCAGAAAATTATTAAATGTCAGTTAAAATTATTTTAGTTTTACCAAAAATACAGAAAAAAAAAATATGTAGGAAAGAATTCAAGAAACGTAAGGAAATAATCTATTTGGGATCCATAAAAAGCGAATGTTGTTTATAAACATTTTTTTTTATTTTTTTTATTATATTGAAAACATATTATACATAATTATATACAATATTCCCAAGGAGTTTTTTTAAAAAAAACTCATTTAGGGACATACAGATAATAATTTTTTTAGAGACGTTTTTAAATTTTAAACTATAATATTATTTAACAAAAGCAGAAAAATTAAAATTATGATATACTACAAATTAAAAAGGGGATGAAAAATACTTGAAAATAACAGAATAAACAGAATACTAGGCATGGAAATAAATTCAAAATAAATGTTTACATTATGCAATCTGGGAAAGAAAATTGAAAAAGTTTAAAAATTACATGGATGTATATATACATACTGAACTAGTACAAAATAAAATCATTTTTTTTAATTAACAAAATATGCGCACACCCAATACAGGTTAATTTTTTTATCAAAAACGTTGAAAAAATTGAAATTATGTATACAAGCCAAAAAAAGTATATAAAAAGAAAAAAACACAAATAACATTTAAATAGTATTAAAAATTACATATACAAGCAAAAACGGTGAAATATTAAAAGGTGTATGTTCAAGATGCGCATTCTCTATAAACTAACATTAAAAAACAAACGTTTTTTAAACACAAAAAAAACAACACTCTTACATTTTTTTTTGTATATCCATTCTCGTTGAATGCAACCCTGGCAGGTTGTTGGAAAAAAGATTTAAATTTCTAACTTTTTTTAACACATTAGATTTAAAAAAAATAATATCTACGAACACGCGCAGCGCAAAGATCTACATTTCCCTAAAAACCGCACGTAAATCGGTTCAGCCGTTGAGAAGGAGTACAGTGACATCGCACGTACAGAAGAATTATATATATAAAGAAAAGTAAAAATATGGCTTAAAACGTTTTTCGTTTCTTTATCCGAATCACCTTTTCCTCGATTTATTTTTCCGTCTATTCCACAAAGCTTTCCGATAAAAAACCCGTTTTCATTCGTATATGGCTATCATGTTCTCGTAAAACTAATCTTCTAAACCAATAAAGTTCTTCTCGTAGGGTTTATGCGCCTATTAATGACCTTCCCTATTACTGAACGGCCAACAATAGAAAGTAATCCCCTAATCATCTTTGATTGCAATATTATTTATCGAATTTATGAGCGAAAGTTGCAGATTATATTAGTTACATTTTTTTATTTTTTCAAATTTGGTTCTATGATTCATATACCCTAAATTATTATTTAAAACAAAATATTTTATTTTTATTTTTATAATGTATAACTTGTAAAGCGCCATTTTCGTAATATAATACCTCAGGGGCGCTTTACAAAGTGATTAAATAAAGAAATCAATTAAATTTTAACTTATTTAATTTGTAATTTAAGAAAAACAATGTACTTTGTCATCACATTGCTTAGGATTGATTCAAATGATTTAGAGAACAAGTGGGTTTTTTAATTTTTTCCGAAACATCACTTCACTTTCACAGTTTCGGACATCTGCTGGGAGAGCATTCCAAGCCATAGGGCCCGCGACAAATGCGCGTTCGCCGAATTTATTGCGCTGTTTGCGTAGAGGTATAATAATTTTTCCTATCTACGTAGATGTAGCTGATCTAAGCGTAAGACGTTTGTCAGCTAGTTCACCTGGAATGCAGAGTTATCTTAGATATTCTGGAGCAGAGTTGTGAAGTGAATTATACATAAACCAACAGACTTTATATTCCACCCTCTGTGGAAAACGTAGCCAGTGTAATTCCCGAAGTAGTGGAGTGATATGACTGAATTTAGAGATTCAAAAATAAGTCTCGCTGCGGCATTTAATACAGCCTGTAGGCGAGTCATTTTATTCATTGGTAGACCTGCGTAGATACCATTACAATAATCGACTATGCGAATAATTATTAAGAAATTATTTATCACTAAATGTAATCAAATATTTTAATACATTTTTATTATTTTTATTTTTGCACCACAACAGGCCAGGGGGCCCAATTACAGAGGTGAATTACATCACAAAACACCCAGGCTTGAGAAAAATCACATATTAATTTTTGTTTTCTCACCGGGAATCGAACCCGGAACCTTCCGTCTGTATGTCAAGCGTCTTTGCCACTATACCACGGAGGCCGCCATAAATAACCACTTACCGACTTTTCTATGTCCACCGGTTTCGAGACGTACCCGTCTCCTTGACAGGACACCAATTGAACCAACATGCAAAACCCACTATACACCTTCACCATAGTTGTTGCGAAATATTTTTTATTTATTTATTAAATAATAAATTATATACATTATATATTTGAAAAAAATATTTTTAATTTCAATTACAATCTACTTATAATTTTTAATGTTGTAACTATCTTTCCAAAAAAAGAACTCTATATAAGAACTTTATATACAATCAACACGACATGCATTTTAATAAGCAACCCTTGAATGCACTGATTTGGTTTTGAACAATTTTTATATTGTGGGATAAATAGTTAAGAAAAGAGGGAGGAGATGAAGGAAGGGGCGTGAGTTTAATATGTATTTTTTTTTTTATTATTTTATTTTATTAGGGAAATCAACAGTTCTACATACATATTTTTAGTAAACAAACAGATATAGTGTATAAACTTAGAACTAATAACAGATTTCCACATAGTATACAAAGTTAGTAAAGAAAATATATTACATATTAAATAAATATATACAATTTATACATATAAAAATGTTATTTTCATGTACTCAATAATCAAAGATTTTTAAAATATTAATTTTAAGAACATTAAGTTACTGTAAATTGGGCGGGATAAGGACAAAAATGCTTGAAGAGAGGATAAGGAGGGGAGGGGAGATGTACATATTTATTATTATTATGTCTACTAAGTTACATAATACATTTTTAATGTAAATTTTAAATCTGACAGGGTGATGTTTGTGTAATCTATATTTTTAAATTTTGTATTGTACATTGAAAAAGTCCTACGAAAAAAAGCATTTTTAACATACGATGATTTACTTATTGGTACATGAAACAGGTGGTACCGTCTACAAATCCTGGCTGGCACATATATTGTTATTAATCCAAGCAGCTCTGTACAGTCAACCATTCCTGTCATAATTTTGTAAAGCAGTAGTTGGTCCGCACACACTCTGCGGTATTGTAGAGAAATGATTCCACGGAAGGTGGAGGCAGTGAGAGTAGATACATAAGAAGTACCGGTTTTGTATTTAAGGTACTTTATAAATTTGTTTTGAATATTTTCTATTCCTCTTATATATATGGCATCCTGGGGATTCCATATCTGAGAGGCGTATTCCAAATGGCTTCTGACAAATGTATAATATAATGAAATAAGGGCCTTTGGATTATCAAAGTGTTTACTCATTCGAATTATGAAACCTAACATGCTCAATGCTTTGGAGGTAATTTTATTGATATGCGATTCAAAAAGTAGTTTTGAGTCTAAAACAATCCCAAGATCTTTAATTTCGTGCTTTCTCATTAGTACATTAGTATAGAATGACTATTACAGTGGAACATCGTATAACGGTCTATATCGAACGGTTATTTGATTATTAGTACTTCTCAAACCCCGTAGGCATAGGAAAGTCGATAAGTGGCTATATATAAATATTTAATGACATTTAGTAAAATGATTTATCACTGATTGTCCTAATTTATAATACTTCGACTTTTTTTATATTTTTTATTATTTACTTAAACATAATGTTTTACACTTTTAGCATTTTATTTTTTTAATTATTATTTTATACAATAACTAAAATCCACTTCCCGTGGCTTTTTGTGGGAGAAAACTGTTATTTCACTTGTGTATATTCACTCTTTATAATTTACCTAACCTGGTATATTTGGCATATATACTCTTCACAATATTTGAGTTTGTCCAAATGTTCGTAGACAAAATACTGGATTTCACCCCCTCGGGAGTCATTACTGTCACTGGCTGGTTTAAGAGGCCACTTTACACACTGTGTAACATTCACCATTTTGCCTATGTTTGAACAAACATATTTCTTCAATGACTTCCATTTGTTGATTTGAGTGAAGTTAATAAGCTGAAACCTTTATTGTTGTAAAGAAATTCATCTGACTGAATTATTTCAAATATTAGGCAACGTCTGAAAACAATTTTTCAATTTTTAAACTTTTTCTTGGACCAGTTGGTTTTCATTGAATGTTACATAGTGTGTAAAGTGGCCACTTAAACCAGCCGATGACAGGTCATAAGCCCTGTAAATGTCTAGACCTCCATATTCCCTTATTTAAGGTATTCTCCATCCCTTTTGTAATTCGTTAATATACTCTCAAATTAAAAATATATTTACGCTTATCTCATTTTTGTTTTCCGGCATTTCTACAAACAACTTGATTCCCATTTTGTACTCACCAAAGAGAACTTGTGACGTTTCACGCGGAGAAATGTAAAAAATGCAAAAAAATGTGTTATTTTGATAGTCTGTTAATAAATAAAAAAAAAAAATTAAAAAACACTTGACTTTCTCAGTATATTTTTTAATTAATAAATGAATGTTTAAATTTTTTGAAAGAAATGAAATAATATTCAAAACACATAATTGAAAATCAATGCTCGTTTTGTGCGAACGAATTCTTCTTTTGAAGAATGTTTAGTCGTTCGCGATTCTACTCCGTCCAAATTAATGTGAAATCTATTTTTTGTGTGCATTGTGAGAAGGACTCGCTCTGTACTGGCTGTGGTCGAGTGGTATGCTCGTTTGCTTAGAAAAACAAGTCTACGGATCGAATCCTGTTAAGGTATGCGTCCGTGGAGTGAATCGTAACTAGGTATGTATCCCAACCGATATAATATTTATTTATTTATTTAAACGCCTTTTAGGCTTTTACTTGTTTTACATACATATATACGAATAAAGACAGACATGTATTTTACAAAGAAGTAGCAAACAATATTTAAACGATTTTAAGAAGAAAAAGAAAAATATCAAATATATCATCTTTACATATTAGTGTAAAAGTGGAAAGAACAGAAGTGCATTCTTAAATATGAAGACAGAAATGCATAGAATGCATATACATAGAATGTTCGTAGAATCTTTCGGAGAATGATGCACGGAATGTGATTAATATCTTATCAGAGACTGAAAATCTCTAGAAGGGAATATGTTGCACTCTGGGTATTCGTAGAGTTTTTTCTTTTTTGTTTTAATTATAAGAAAATAATTGACGGTCTTTTGAGTTTGTCCAAATGTTTGTTTACAATTACTGGATTTTACCCCCTGTAGGGTTATTAACTCTTAAAAGGCTGTGCTAAAAAATTCCTTTGGGCGCGGTGCTGTAATATTGTGTTACGTCAAGCAAATGACAGAATAATCTGCAGTGCAGACATTTGGAGAAAAAAAATATAGAAATTCTATTTAATAATCCCTTTTCTGTAATTCAGGCTCGTTGAAGCAAAATAAATTTAAAATCATAAAAACGTCTGTCATTTAACTAGCATGCACTCCCACTTACTGCCAACAACCGACTGAATATCTTTTACATCATCATCATTTTTACGATTCACCAATCGCATTAATTATTAATATTTTTTGTGAAATGAAGGTAAGATGATCAGTCTTTTGCTTCAGTTACCAGTCCAAGGACTATGAAATGAACATAATTATGCAGAAAGCAGCCAGCCATAGAAAAGCGAAACTGAGATAATAGCGCTTTTGTGAAAAGACTGAATAATCTTGTCTACACAACAGTTGGAATGTTTTTGACTTTAAGAAATGATAAACAATGAAAACATAAGTTTTTTATATGAAAAACAAGAACCTAATTATGTATTTGACTAGTTTCAATGATTTTTAAAGAACCGTAAGATTTTTCTAATGCTGTGGATGTTTTTAGCAAATTGAAAAATGTCGTTTTTGTAATCGACACCATTTTAAGACGGTGATTAATACATTTTTTTGTATGAAAGCGGTCTGGCTGTTTTTAGCAGAACATAAAATTGACCTAACTGCACCCGATAACATTAATATCTCATTTTTTCAAAATTGTGGAGTAGCTGCTTTCTGCATAACTACCTTCAAATATTCTAGTGCGAAAAACACCTTTTAAATAAATATTTCATATCAACCATGTCGGGAATCGAACCCGAGACCTCTCGCATGGTAGGCAAACGCGCTGACCATTACACCACGAGGCCGGCATATTTACAGTCTGCATCATGTAATGGGTTTAACAGCCCGCAACGTAATGCGGATTACAATTCGTCACATAAATAAAATAAAATGAAATTAGCAACTAGTTAACAATAAATAAAGCGATCATTCTAGTTTAGCTAGCGTACCTTCTGGGGTATAAAAATACACAAATACCATACTCTCGCATAGTCGCCACTGTTCTTAAATGGGCCTTTATAAGGTACACTCCACTCGCTTTTATGGGTCCGTACTGCGCGCGGGGCCGTATTGGGAGATTTTACGCTACATTTCGCTTTCGATAATTACCGAAACTAGCTAATTTCAAAATCAGCATTGGTGAGTTACTCACCTTAACCTAGCCGGACCGAAGGGGGGGATTCGAATCCCCCATAGACCGATTTTGTCAATTTGACTATTTAACAAAAATGAATAAGATACACGAATGAGTAAAATATGTGTACCAACGTTTTATTCTCCTGATGTCAAACACAAGTAGACGCTGGGGTCGTTTGGTCCCCCGTTCAGATCATGTGTAATTTTTTAATGCTTTTATTGAGTGTTTTTTTTAATTTTACAAACAGACAAGTCATGTACTCTGATCATCATAAACTGTTCTAAAATATAGTTTATTTTATTTTCTTGTAAAAATATCTGATTTACTTTTGACTAAATTATGTTTTTTTTCTATTATCTGAGATAATAATTTATTTTTCTTGTCAAAAATGTTTTGAGTATGTCCAAACGCTTGCTGACTGGCTGGATTTCCTCCCTAGGGAGTTATTTAGATCTAAATTTGTTGCAACAGAGAGGGAAAACATTTTTGAGAAGGGAATATCGAAGTCTCGGCATTTACAGGGCTTACAACATGTCATGTCATTGATGTCATTGACTGTGTTGACATGTCATTGACTGGTTTAAGTGGCCACTTTACACACTGTATCATTCTCCATTCTACCTACGTTTGAACATCCACATTTGCTCAACTCTTCCATCTGTTGACTTCTGTGGAGTAAAAGACCTGTAACCCATATCATGCGGGTGAGATTCATCCGGCTGAACCAATTCAACTTCTAGGCAACGCCTGAAAACAATTTTTGTACTTCTTATTTTACCAGGTAGTTAATTCAATGATGATTTGAGTATATCCAAATTCTTGTAGACTGGCTGGATTTCCTCCCTAGGGAGTTATTCATATTTAATTTTATTGCAACAGAGAGAAAAAACATTTTTAAGAAAGGAATATTGAAGTCTAGGCATTTACAGGACTTATGACATTTAGTCACCTATAAATTAGTAAATCCATGATGAAAGTTATAATTATGACTGCGAAACAAAAAAATCGTACGTTATTATGAAAATAATACTTTGTTATTCATCATTATCATCATTCCCTTTCCGCACCTAATGGTGCATAGGGCACTGGATTGGTACACCAATCGTAGCATACCTCCATCTTTTTTTTTTTACATTAAGATAAGGTGATCAGTCTTACGTTTCAGGTACCAGTCCAGGAATAATGAAATACTCTAGTGTGAAAACACCCTTTTAAACCAATATTTCATATCAACCATGTCGGGAATCGAACGTGAGACCTCTCGCTTGGTAGGCAAACGCGCTGACCATTAGGCCGACGTTAATATTGTTATTAGTGTTACACAACTTTTTTTCTATTACAAGAACACTACAAAAGTTTTGGAAGAGCACTCCTCCCATCGACACGCAATACACAATTTCATTGAATTTAAACAAAAAATAAACAATTTAATCATTGAAACTTGAAGCAGGGGGTTTTTCCCCCTTATCTAAGGTATATATATATGGATAATTTTTTAAAGTACAGATATGAAAACATGATCAATGAGGGAAGAACGTTAAGTAGTAAATTGTGTAACACTAATAACAAAGCTTTATTTTCATAATTTAAAATAAAGTGTTACGAAGTGAATGCCGATTCCATTAACAAATAAAAATCTTGTTTTTCTACACTAAAATTAATAATTCGGAAATTTAAAAAATAGCGTGTTTTTAAATTTTTCGTCAATCAAAAAAAATAAAATCTTAGTCCGTCCCTGTCGGCCTTGTTCCATTAAAGGATTTTAGTCCGTCCGGAGTAGAACCAGCTCCTGTGTCTATATTAGAACCTACTCCGCTACAACAATGAAAACTCCAGTACGTTCACCTTACATATTTACCCAAGCTTTTAGTGCAATTTTATGTACTATTTTTTAACTGTATTTATAACTAGAAGCTTTGTGATGGTAATAATAATAATATTAGGCTGATTTATATAGCGCCATTTTTGTAATAAATCACCCCAAGGGCGCTTTACAATTGTATACTCAAACTTACATTCTAACTAAGCTCAAGTGACTCATTATTTATTTATATATCAACGATTCAAAGAACCTTTGACAATAAAGAGTTTTACAGAAATAATCACAGCAGTGCACAATATGCAATATTTACTATGAAATATAACTATATAATTCAACTAAATAATTAAAACTTATAATTAGAAATCAAACACTGATTTGAGTCTACTGAACACTTTATTTTATTTTTACAAATATAAACATATAAAAATAAAAACTTCGTGACAATTGTTTCGCCTTATTAAGGCATTTTCAAACGAATGTGAAGATTATTTGGATTGAATGTCCTTATATAGTTAAATAATTCAAGATACTTAAGTAGAAAATAAAAATAATCTTATGAACTATAGCGTGTACATTAATCATAATTGAGGGAAAAACCGATGGTTAAGGGTGAGGCTAAGTGTTTATTAGGTAATGGGGAATTTAAGTATTTATATTTGAATTTCGGGGAAAAAATGACAAAGTAAGTATTTATTGACATACAAGTATGTATTGTGAGATAATTAATGAAGCTTTATAGTTTTGTAAATTTAGATAATTGCTGTCAAAAAAATATCAATAATATTATAACAGGTTGCTGTTCATTTTAATTTTAAAACATGATTGAAATATTATGAGGAAATTTATATAAACATAAATGTATTATTATACAATATTTCTATTTTTAAGAATTTCTTATCAAAATATATCAATGATTAGTAACATGATTCATCTTTTAATTACGCGAGACTCAAATCAGTGTTTGATTTCTAATTATAAGTTTAAATATGGAGTTCTACAAAATAAACACCAAATCAATCAATAAATAATTAAAACTAAACAAATTAGTTATTTTTTTTTTTTTTTTTAAACTGCAAAAAAGTAAAAAGAAACATACAAATATAAGATGACAAATAAAAGATAACAAATTGAAGTGAGAAAACCTTATGTTCTAAATATAAATATAGCAAATCAAAATTTAGAATAATTTAATACAAAATAATGCCACAATAAGATTTTATAAATAATACGTTTTTTGGATCAATGTGAAAGCTTAAATAATCTTAATAACACATTTATTTTATCAGTTGGTTGGAAGAAGTTGGAATTTGGCAATAAATCCACAAATGCATAATTTATATATAAAGAAATAAACAAAAATACGTATCCAAAAAAAAAAAAATTAATAATATATTTTTAAATAAATTCATTCCTTTTCTAAAAAATAACGAGTGAGATTACATTTTAATGCGTTAAAAGAGTTTGTATTATAAATATCAAATATTTTTTCGAACTTATTTCCATACCTATTCTGTATTCTGGATATAGGTTCTGGAATCTTAAATCTGAATTCTGGAAATTAAATCTCTAAATATAATATATCACTTTAGTTTAGTTGGAATGTAAGTTTAGGTATACAATTGTAAAGCGCCCTTGAGGTGATTTTTTATAAAAATATAAATGGCGCTATATAAATCAGCCAAATATTATCATTATTATTATGAAAGGAAAGTTAGACCGTGCATCCTCTTAAGATATATCTACAAATGGCATTCCTTAAACACCGTTTTAATAGATTAGTTAGCTGTGTAAATGTTAGTACGTATTTGGGAGTTAAGTAGGCGGAGCGCGTTCATTTAGTCAAATAAATGCAATGCTTTACCTTATTATGGGTACGTTAAACTATTGTCTATTGTGTGACGGCAACTCTGTACTCTATGGCGGAATACAATCGCATTGTACCTACGTACTAACACCTTATTAGAGTTTCTATTCTACCATAGAAGTGTACTCAAATAATGAAATACAATGAATATTTCACAATATTCGCCATCATTCTCCTACCTTTTTTAAATTTTTTTTTTTTTATATGGGAGTTGCTTTATTATTTACCTTGCTTATAATATACAAGGTTTATATTTCAAAAAGTGGATTTTTCTGCAATTAAATATCTTAAAATTTATCTAAACTATTGGGATCAGGAGGGATATATTAATGTGGGCTAATCAGGAACTTTTCAGCATTTGCTCACGTGGAGAGGAAACCACTTAAAACTCTTCAGGAGAAGCCGGCCTGTTGGCAGCAGTCAACAGGCCTGCCGTTCCACTAGAGGAGTGTTCGGCATTTTGTTCCCTACTTTGGTTTATTTTACCAATTTCCTGCGCTATATTTATCATGTATGATACTACCTCTCGTGTGAGTTCTTTATTACCTATCACCGATGGGATGTCGCATAGATCTTCACCCAAGCCTCTGCATTGCGCCTCCAGCTGTTGTCTTTGAAAGCTGAAAAAGGGGCAATGCATCAACAGGTGAGGGACATCTTGAGGAGTTTCATCGTCGCATGGGCAGCTGTCGATCTCTGAGAGCTTGAAGCGATGCAGGTAGCTCATGAAGCCACCATGACAGGTAAGCATCTGGGTGAGCTCGTAGCCAGCATTTTGCATTTTTCTGAAATCATAGGCATGAAAAATTGTAGGGGAAAACATTTTAGTAACACTTCCGGTTGTCTCACTCAAATAGCGATCGTTCCAGAGTTGAAGGGTCCTGCTTCTTATTTTCCTTTTGGCAAAACTGAGCGGAAAATCGGTGAAATCGGGGGCTGTTTTCTTAAGCGTAGCCTCCCGAGCCTTTTCGTTGCCAAGGACTCCGCAGTGTCCTCGTATCCAGCCGATGTACACGTCCTGGTGTCTGCATCGTAGATTCTGGATATCTGTTTTTATGTCCATTACAATAGGGTTGGCCGAATTTCGGTCAGGTATTGCATGGACTTCAGATTTGCAATCTGTCAGGATCGTTATTTTCTTCCATCTGTTTGGTTGGCTTCTTCAAAACATAGACCAGGGCTTCTCTGATCGCAAAGAGTTCTGCCTGAAACACGGAGCAAAAATTGCCGAGTTTCAACTTTCTCGACGGCAGCTCTCTGATGCTATCGTAAGGTACAAAAGCTGCACCCACTTTCTAGTAGCATTCTCCTACCTGTGAGTGGTTAAAAACAGATTGTTTTTTAAAAAAAAAATATTGCATAATGAGGAACATCAACCCTAGAGAAAATTATTGGAACAAGTGAACGCAGTTATGCAGAAAGCAGCCAGCCATAGAAAAGTTATACTGAGATAATAGCACTTTTGTGAAAAGAGTGAATTATCAAATCTACACCACAGTTGGGATGTTTTTGACTTAAACAAATGATAATTAATGAATACCGTAAATTACGGTATTTTACCGCGTCTTTTGGCAAAATTACGCATTTTTTTATCCGTAATCGGGGCTCGTAAGTATTATTTATTTTTATTATTAATAAAACATATAAACAAAACAAGCTGTTTATATTAACACTCGGGCGTTGCCAAGTATGTAGGTGAAATAATTCAATTTTTTTTATTTTTTTATTAAGTTATATTCATTTAAAAAAATAAGTAACATACAAAATTGTATTTTTGTTCCCACAAAGCCGAAGCTTGTCTGCGGGTTACATTACATTTTTAAAAAAAAATTATAAGTAAGTACATAGTTTAATAATAATTAAAGAATAAAATATATTTATACACTTAAGTTTCACTTGCTGTTTAATAATTTTTTGACTATTTTTTTTAACGAAATTAGGTTTTTTTCTTCGCGATTTTCAGCTGGTATTAAATTGTACAGTTTTGGTACTACACTACCCATTGTTATGTCACCATAGTAGTTTTTCTGTCGTGGTACCATCAGTTGCTGGGCCGATACTTGTCGGGTCATGATCTGGTGGTTTATTTTGGATTTAAAATTACAATCGAGGAAGTGATCTGTCATTATCTTATATTGACACTGTTTGTTAATTGGCAAAACGTTAACAAAATCAAATAATATTTTATTGTTGTCTTTTGCCTCATTCTTTAGATGAATCTCACCCGCATAAATAAAGGTTTCAGCTCTTTAACTTCACAAACATCAACAGATGAAATTATTGAAGGAATATAGATGTTCAAATATAGGTCAATGGTGAATGTTGCACAGTGTGTAAAGTGTCCACTTGAATCAGCCATTGACAGGTCATAAGCCCTGTAGATGCCTAGACTTCTATATTACCTTATAAAACATACAATACAAAAAGTACATATTATACTCCCAGGAGTTATTAAAGAAACTTATTTGGGACCGTACATGAAAAAAAAACATTTTTGTGACAATACATAATATCATACATTTTTTGTATAAGAAACATAAAACACAGTACTTTACACCATATATATAAATTACATGAATAATTATCACTTTTAAAAAAAATTAAGTAATATCTTTTAATTGCGACACTTCTGGATTTTTTAATTCGATTTATCGTGTTTTAGCTCATCGGGCAGTTTATTATGTTCGGAATGGCCAATATTTTCCAAAAACCTTCTGCCGAACTTTGTTGAGTGAAACTTAGACACACGAAGATTCCCCGAGTAACGCGTATTGTCATTGTGAATATCTTGACCAAATGTGTATTTTAAATTTGTGTGAGCAGAAAAGTTTATGATATTCAAATAGTATTGGTTATGTCATCACCTTGAAAGGAAGTATTTTTGTCTGTCGCTAGATATCCTTCACATGGGAATCCCATTTCAGTCTAAGAATGTTTCTTACAGCTCTGTTCTGAAGAACTTGCATTTCCGAGATCTGATTTTTTATTGCAAAACCCCATATACACGATAGATAAGATAGGTGGGAATGAATCATAGCGTAGTAGACGTATTATTTTAATTGTGGATATTTGTGCAACAAATTTATTTATTTATATATACGCCCAACGGGCATTTTTATGGACACATTTATACATAGAAAATTATTATTAAAAAATTGAAAGACTCAATAGTATATAGTAGACTCGGTGGGAGTGGAAACGGGAGAGAGGTGTTTAAAATTGAATTTGATTCAGTGATCGTTTGAAAGAAGACAACTTGTTATCAAAGAAATCAAAACTGGTATGTTTGTTGGCAGATCTGAGAATTCTGGGCAAAGGGGAATGAAAACAATAGTTAGTTCTATGGTTATCGGTATGAAAGAGTAAGTTTTGTCTGAGGTTTCTAGTTGGGATATTTAATTTTATTGAGCTCAGTAGTTCAGGCGCATCAAAGAATGAGTTGAGAATTTTAAATAGGACTATAAGGTCGGATTTATTTCGACGGTCTTGAAGAGAAGATATATTTAAGGTTGTTTCTAACTCACTATACGTATATTGGTCTCTGGATAAGCCCAACCTCCAGCCTATCTTTCTCAAAAATTGATATTGAACTGATTCAATATTCTTGATGTGAACATCATAATATGGAGACCAGATAACAGAGGAATACTCTAGGTGCGGGCGAACTAGGGAACAGAAGAGAGCTTTAAGGGTATTAATATTTTTGAAGTCAGCTGTGCTTCTGTCAATAAATCCAAGAAGTTTTAAGGATTAATGATAACATGTTCAATATGAATTGCAAAAGAAAGTTTAGTGTCAAGTATAATAACTTAATCTCGTATACTAGACATAGATGATAATATTTCATCGTTCAGTGAGTCGTCGTATATGATTGGATTTTCCAGACGAAAAAATCTACAACAAATTCGGATGTTTCTCATTAACGACTTTAGTGTTTTTGCTGCCGACTATCAAAGCAGGCTATCCTCAGAATAACATCGCGTGTTGCTTATCTGCTCCTGTATTTGTGCATTTCGAACTAGCGTTGAAGTCCCATTAGGTTTCCATACCATACCATACCACGTAGTTACAGGGCTCAACCCACGCCCCATTGTTTTGCTGTTCCGCTTTTGTTCCGGCTAGCGTTATCTTGCATATCTCTGCCGGTTGAGAGATTGCAACTGGTGTCTAGCTAAAACAGTGGTATTTACTTAGCAAACAGGACTTAAGTTAAGAAAACTGTCGAGGTTCCGATATCTGCTTTTAGAATCCTTTTAATAACGGTCCTTATAACAATGTTTATTAATTTGTTTAACTTAACTGAACATTCTACAACAGAGATGAAGAACATTTAAGAGAAGGTAATATAGAAGTCAAGGTATCTACAGGGCTTATAACCTGTCAATGGCTGGTTTAAGTGGCCACTTTACACTCTGTGTAACATTCACCATTCTGCCTATATTTGCACATCAATATTCCTTCAATTTTTTCATCTGTTGATGTTTGTGAAGTTAAAGAGCTGAAACCTTTATTTATGCAGGTGTGATTCATCTAATTGAATTATTTCACCTACATACCAGGCAACGCCTGAAAATGTTATTTTTTCAATTTCTATACTTCTTCACGGACCAGGTAATTTATCAACAATATTTAGAGTTTGTCCAAATATTTGTAGACAAGGACTGGATTCAACTCCCCGGGGAGCTGTTTATATTAACATATTACAACAGAGATGAAGAACATTTAAGAGAAGGTAATATAGAAGTCTAGGTATCTACAGGGCTTATGACCTGTCAATGGCTGGTTTAAGTGGCCACTTTACACACTGTGTAACATTCACCGTTCTGCCTATATTTGCACATCAATATTCCTTCAATTTTTTCATCTGTTGATGTTTGTGAAGTTAAAGAGCTGAAACCTTTATTTATGCAGGTGTGATTCATCTAATTGAATTATTTCACCTACATACTAGGCAACGCCTGAAAATGTTATTTTTTCAATTTCTATACTTCTTCACGGACCAGGTAATTTATCAACAATATTTTGAGTTTGTCCAAATTTTTGTAGACAAGGACTGGATTCAACTCCCCGGGGAGCTGTTTATATTAACATATTACAACAGAGATGAAGAACATTTAAGAAAAGGTAATATAGAAGTCTAGGTATCTACAGGGCTTATGACCTGTCAATGGCTGGTTTAAGTGGCCACTTTACACACTGTGTAACATTCACCATTCTGCCTATATTTGAACATCTATATCTTCGTAATACTTCATTATAAATTATTATGAAAATAAAACTTTGTTTATTAGTGTTACACAATTTTATTTTTTTACGAGAACACAACTTTAGTTTTGGGACACCCCTTCTCCTATCGGCGGGTGATATAAAACTAATATAGTAAACACGAAATATTGTTCACAATGTCATAGAATTTAAACAAAAAAATAAATTAAAAAAAATAAACAAAAAATTATGAAAAAATTATGTGAACAATATTCTGTGTTTACTATATTAATTTTATATCACCCGTCGATGGGAGGATTGCTCTCTCGAAACTATAGTTGCGTTCTTGTAAAATAATGAAATTGTGTAACACTAATAACAAAGTTTTATTTTCATAATAATTTATAACTTAACTTAACTTAACTAATTTAACTTACTTAACTTAACTAAATAACTAATGTATGGAAGCAGAGCATGGAATTGGAAAAATAACGATGATAGTAGGTTAAATGCTGTCGAAATGCGATCCCTCAGGCGGATGTGTGATAAAACGATGTATGATAGGTGCACAATGTCGAGATCCGTGAAGGTTGATGGATGCAGAAAACGAGGAAGACCGACAAAAATTATGGCACGATCTAGCAATTCAAATAATGAAGATGGACATGTCAAGAGTAGGAATAATTGGCGCGCGTGCATGAGAATATGTATAAATGTAGAGGAAGCGATATCTGTATGCAAAGACAGAGTGATATGGCGTTCTATCATCTCTGCCTACCCCTACAAGGAAACGGCGTGATGGTTTGTTTGTTTTGTTCGTTTCAACTTTGTTCAAATATGTTCATTATTTTATTTATTTATTTGTACTTTAACATTGTTTGTATTCTTTTTTTATACAGAATAATGTTCCCTCACTGGGGTGTCCCGTGCCGAGGGAACATTTTACAAATTGTGAAACATGCTTAAGATTAACTATTTAACAAAGTTAATATAATAATAACAATAAAAAAAAAACGTAATTACTCTAAATAACCTAATTATAATTAACGTAATAAACAATAAAAAACTAAAATATTCATAAAAAACATAACCTTTTTATATAGAACAATTAAAAAAAAATTCGTAAACAGTGCATACATTATTGTTCATTGTGATCGCTCAAATGCGTAGCATGTTTTTAAGCACGGCGATAGTTTTGTGATTGAGCTACTTTGTGGAACTTAATATCGGGTTTATTAGTGAGGCCTAAGAGTGTAAAGAAAATATATTTTAAACTGCGGCAACCCTGTCAAGTGGCCCAGCTTCATTTCTGTCACCGAGTCTGCTACAGATTAATGCTGTCGCCGGCATTTTTATCTCCTCCCCTCCGCCCGTCTCTCCCCTCCCGGTTTCCCTGTCCCCTCCGCACGGCGTCACTGCTCGTCACAACAATACCTACAATAAACAGATGCATGGCGTCAAATAAACACTTCCAGGTACACGGTGGAAGGGAAAATACATTTTTTTATTTATATTTAACAAATTTGTTTGTGCAAATCATTGGTGGAAGTGTATTGTAAATCATTATAGAAATAAAAGACGAATGATATTTAAATCCACAAATTTGGAAAAAAATAATAGGTTAGGGAAAAAGAAATTTCGTATTTTTCGTTTTATTTTCATGCTTTATAAAAAGTGTTACAATCATCCGATTTTTTTTATTTTTTATTAATAAATTTCATAAAAAGTACTTTTTTTTTTTTTTTAATTCTATACATATCAACTTTTACACACATCTAGTAAATGTTATTACTGTAACTCTCCAAAAAAAGTGACTAACTCTTTTGCTTGGAGAGTGACTTACACTATTGTAGTTGTTTATTTATTACTACTACTACTACTACCATCACGCCATTTCTCCGTAGGGGTAGGCAGAGACAATAGACCGCCACACACGTCTATCCTGGCATTCAATCCTAGCCTCTTCCACATTTATACATCTTGTCAATTTATTATAAGAGTTATATAATTTTAAATACGAGAACATGATAAAAAAAACAAACATAAGATATATAAAGAAAAAAACATAAAACAATAATACATTCATACTAATTAAAATTGAATATAGTTTTTACACGCGTTCGAAAAAATTCTTTAGATATACTTTAAATTTATTTATTGAAATATTATTTATAATAGTTTTTAGTTCATTGGAAAAATTATTGTAGTTTTTTACACATTTGAAGACAAAGCTATTTTGAGCATGACTTGTGTGGAATTTAAGTCAAATATTCTGTTCAATAACTTGTTGCCAACGAGAATCCAACTTCATAATGCCACTCTTGTGGAAGCCCTTGTCTCTTTTGGCAAAAAACTCAAACAACCAATTTTTTCAGGCCTCTTTTGAGGCCAAATTTGTACCCCCAAGCGCGTTGGCCATAAACAGGAAAAGGTGATAGTCATTCGCTACCAGGTTCGGACTTCAGGGTGGATGCATAAGACCTTCCCATTCCAACCAACCGATAGTTGACTATTGATGACAAGCTAATGAGTTCAGATTAACAACATACTTAGCATAAATATATCAACAACATATTTAACATACTTAAAAAAAAAACAATTTATATCAGTTCGTCATTTGAATTTTAACAAAAAGGTTTCTAACTTTTTACTTAGCTCTTTATTGTACCATTTTTAATACAATTTACAAGTTTTAAGCAAATATATTATTTTCATACTTCGGCACCCATACACACGCACCCTCTCCCTCATTCATTCCCACACGCACATGTATCCTCTCCCTCATTCATTCACGCATACACACATTCACATACACATGAATACAAACGTCACACAAATACAATTACTAAACTTCTTTTCTTATATATTATGTGTCATTATATTTACAGTGGATTTTTTTAATTGGCTTTAGTATTGTTAAGATTTTTCTAATTATTTTGTTTATGTAATAGCTGTAAAAATCCCAAATAAAATAAAATAAAATAAATAAAAACTCGATAGAATCTATTAATAAAAACAATATTTATGTACACAAATTTCTAACCAGCGCTCAAACTGTAACCAACTGTTATATCTTTTTTATTTGATTCCCTCACAAAACGCTGCGTTGTTTTCAATATAAAATATAAAACTGATATTTAAATAATCTATAGAGAAGACAGTAAGACAAAACACTGGGCTTTATGATAAGAGTCAGTTAGCCTTTTAACAATCCACAGACAGTAAAATATGGTGGACTCCGTGGTGTAGTGGTCAAGACGCTTGACTCACGCACAGAAGGTTCCGGGTTCGAATACCGGTGGGAATACAGAAATTAAAATATGATTTTTCTCAAGCCTGGGTGTTTTGTGATGTAACTCACCCTCCGTTCACCGTAATTGGGCCTCCTGGCCTGTTGTGGTGCAAAAATAAATAATAAAAAAAAAAAAACATTATGTAAACATTGTATAAAACATGACTACATTTGTGTTTTTATCTCCATTGTTCTGAAAATGGAGTATGGAGTGTGGCTTATAGAGTGGTGTGTGTAAAATGTGGTGTAAATAAATATACAAATTTATTTATTTATTATATATACGGCCTAAGCCAATTACAACAGTTACATAAAGTAACAAAAATGCTGGAAACTAAACAAAAATAACATAAAACTATGTAGCTAAGACAAACAAGAGCAAAACAATAATGGCAGACAATATATTCATAAACACTGTAGACATAAGACTTCAAGCTAAACCATGCCAATCCAACTTCATCCCACACTGTTTAGTCGCGAAGAGATCTACGAACATTTAATAATTATATATTATGTAAAATATTTGACCACAAAGTTAATTCTATAAATATTAATAAAAGTTAATAATAGTTTTTTTGGCTCACCGTGCATATGGCGCCGTAAAAATATCTATGTTTACACTATTTTGTTGCGTGGTCTGTCGATTGGACAGAAAAAACAGTTCACATTTTATTGTTTCTTAAAATAAAAATCTCGAACACTCTGTAGCTCCTCTCCGTCCTTAGGTGCTCGGTGGAACCGTGGAGCGGACATCATTCGCCCATAGATAGTTCTGGGGCCCCAACGACCCCATCAAAGGGGCCCGTAAAACAGACCCTCTTCCAAATGGAAATAAAAAGACGACGTGACGAATGAGAACTTGACATTTTTTTACATTCGCAACATTTTCGAAATGTCGAAATCCGCGAACCGTGTAAGGCTGAGGCACGCATTGTCGACGGAGTCAAGAAAGGGGCGCTGCGTCGGTTTGGACATGTGGAGTGAACGGACGGCGAAAGAACGGCCAAAAGTATCTACGATGCGAATGTAGAAAACAAGGAAGACCGAGAAAGACATGGCACGATCGAGTCCATCGAATACTTGAAGATGGACATGTTGAGAGTAGGAGTGATCGGCGTGCGTGCATGATAAGATGCATGGATGTAGAGGAAGCGAGGTCTGTATGGGGAAAATGGCGTGATGGTTTGTTTGTTTTGACCATTTTCAACGAGTTGTAAATAAACAATGTTTGATTATGTCCAAATGCTTGCAGACTGGCTGGATTTCCTCCCTGGGGAGTTGTTCATATTTAAATTTATCTCAACAGACAGGAAAAATATTTTTGAGAAGGGAATTTGGAAGTCTAGGCATTTACAGGGCTTATGACCTGTCGTTAGCTGGTTTAAGTGGCCACTTTACACACTGTGTAACATTCACCATTCTGCCCATGTTTGAACATCCATATTTCCTCAACCCTTCCATCTGTTGAATTTTGTGAAGTAAAAGAGCTGAAACCTTTATCACGCGGGTGAGATTCATCCGGCGGAACCAAATCACCAAAAATCAAACATGGGCATAATGGTGAATATCACACAGTGTGTAAAGTGGCCACTTAAACCAGCCAATTACAGGCCATAAGCCCTGTAAATGCCTAGACTTCCGTATTCCCTTCTCAAAAATATTTTCCCCCTCTGTTGAAATAAATTTAAATAGAGTTGTAAATAACTCACTTTTAGAAAATTGAAATCAAGTTGGGGTAGAGGTGGGTTTGAACCTCGGATCTCTGATCGGTGAGTCCGCAACACAAGCCGCGGCGCTACAACCCGATTTAAATACTTTATTAGAACTTAGCAAAATAAATTTTAATGATAATTTTATCAAAATCATTATTTAATTTTGAAATTTAGCGAGTTTTTTCGGGTAAAAACCTCGCAAAAGGAAATCGACTGGAGATTAGTCGGTCTCATGGTGTACTGGTTATTGCGTTTGCCAGGCATGAAATAAATAAATGTTAACGTTAATGTAAATATGTGTATCTATTTGATTAATGTAAAAAAATGTATTTAGTTGTAATATTGTATTTTAATTTGTTATTAATAAATAAAATTAACATCAAATAATAAATAATACAAAATAAAATATTTGTAAAACGGTAAATATCGATCCACCGTATTTTATCATGCCGTGTAGATTTTTGCTGTGGTATGAAATGGGCCAATCGTGCGATATCACGCAGTGGGCTCGTGGTTTGCCGTGAATGTACGGAAGTATAATATTATTGTTAATTAATTACTAGCAAAGAGATTTAGATACACGGTGCCATCTAGCGGTGAAAAATTGTGACAGGAGCATATTAAAAGCTTAGAAAATACTTTGATCCTAATAAATCTGTCACTAGGTGTCGTTAAGTGCTTAGATGAGAGAAATAATTATTAAATCCGTTTCTTGTATATTTAAGTTACCTAAATTTGTAAGAAACTCGGCTGTGTGGTAATTAAGATGTTTTTATAAAGTTTGGTATTTAAATGGGCACGTTTGATTGGGCGAGGTGAAAATGCGGGGGCGAAGAGGAATGTGTGGAAATATTTATATTTAAATTAGACAAAGGTGTTGAGTTACCCCTTCGAAAGTTATTTATGTTAATTTCGGACGATTTTAAGGAATTTGAAATTAACGATTATGGCGTGGTGATTAGCGAGTTTGGCTGCCGTGCACATTGCCATGGATTCGATTCCAGACAAAAAGCTAAATAACGATATATAATATGAAACAAGCGAATTATACGAAAAACACATCTGTTTGACATAAAATACTTATAAATTGTACACAAACTTGCATTGAGAAACATACAAAGCTGTAAAATTATTAGGATTTGTACTTAGAACCGGAAAAGATTTTAATAATATAAACACATTAAAATATCTTTACACATCTCTTGTTAGAAGCCAACTAGATTATAATTCTCCAACATGGTCACCTTATCAAATCACTTTCTCAGATTCTATTGAGAGAATTCAGAATAAATTTCTTAGATATATTAATTTTAAGATGGGTTTTTCTACTAATCAGTTAAATTGTAACCAAATTTTAGACTCTCTTAAATTAACTAAATTGCGAGAACGAAGAACATCGACCGATCTTACGACTTTGATACCCCTGATCTACTGAAATTGATTTCATTCTATGTACCACCTAGATTAAGCAGAACATCTACAATATTTTATTGTCAAAATTGTCGAACGGTAGCTCAATATAACTCACCTATTGTTAGATTACAGAATACCGGGAATGAATATGCATCACATTTGATATATTTAGTTTATCTTTGCCTAACTTAAAAAATAAAGTGACCAACATATTTTAATCAAAAAGAGCAAATCATCTTAAGAAGATTGGGTTGGAATAGTCATAATTTGATTGATTAATGTATTTTATGATTGTATAATTTCTTTAAAATATATATGTATTTCAAGTAATTAATAATGTGTACAGTACGAGTATATTAATATTTCATACTCGATTTTTTAAAAATATTTTTATTTTTAAGCACTCTTTATACCACATATATGTAAATGGCAGAAATGCCGTATATAAATAAAAACAAGATGCCAAGATGGAAATATACCTTTTTGCCGAAATAAGAATGCAATAGCTTTCAACTACACCATAAATTCTATAAATTTGGAGCGAATGACTGAAATGACCGATCCTGGCATTATATTCAATGAAAAATTAAATTTTATTAAACATATACAGAGCATAACAAATAAAAGCATGAAAATTCGGGGATTTCTGTTGCGAACGATCAGAGATTTTGACTCAGTTTACATAATAAAAATTTTATATATTGCTTAAGTACGTAGCCAACTTGAATACAACTCGGTTATATGGTCACCATATTATTAAGTACAAATAAATAATATTGAAAGATTTAAATTTATTTCAACAGAGAGGGAAAATTTTTTGAGAAGGGAATATGGAAGTCAAGGCATTTACAGGGCTTATGACCTGTCATTGGCAGGGCTTATGACCTGTCAAAAGAAGAAGTATAAAAATTGAAAAATTGTTTTCAGGCGTTGCCTAGTAGGTGATTTGGTTCAGCCGGATGAATCTCACCCACGTGATAAAGGTTTCAGCTCTTTTACTTCACAAAAGTCAACAGATGGAAGAGTTGAGGAAATGTGGATGTTCAAACTTGGGCAGAATGGTGAATGTTACACAGTGTGTAAAGTGGCCACTTAAACCAGCCAATGACAGGTCATAAGCCCTGTAAATGCCTTGACTTCCATATTCCCTTCTCAAAAAATTTTCCCTCTCTGTTGAAATAAATTTAAATATGAACAACTCCCTAGGGACGAAATCCAGCCAGTCTGCAAGCATTTGGACATAATCAAACATTGTTGAATTACTACCTGGTAAAAGAAGAAGTATAAAAATTGAAAAATTGTTTTCAGGCGTTGCCTAGTAGGTGATTTGGTTCAGCCGGATGAATCTCACCCACGTGATAAAGGTTTCAGCTCTTTTACTTCACAAAAGTCAACAGATGGAAGAGTTGAGGAAATGTGGATGTTCAAACTTGGGCAGAATGGTGAATGTTACACAGTGTGTAAAGTGGCCACTTAAACCAGCCAATGACAGGTCATAAGCCCTGTAAATGCCTTGACTTCCATATTCCCTTCTCAAAAAATTTTCCCTCTCTGTTGAAATAAATTTAAATATGAACAACTCCCTAGGGACGAAATCCAGCCAGTCTGCAAGCATTTGGACATAATCAAACATTGTTGAATATTGAAAGAGTTCAACATTAATTTTTACGTTTCGTTAATTTTGAATTAGGTATTTCAGTTGAAGATATTAATTACTCATACTTAAATAAATATTTAAATGCACAAACATTAGAAAATAGAAGAAAACTGAATGATTTGTTATTTTTATTTCAAATATTAAATTCAATATTTGATTGTTCCGAACTGTTACAACTGATTAACTTGCGAGTTCCGGGCCGGGTTACCCGATTTAATAAACTATTCTATGTAAATGTATCTACAACAAACTACAGCGCACACCCGCCAATAAGGAGAATTCATACATTTGCAAATGAATACGCAAATGACGTAGATATATTTAATATAACACTTTTGAATTTTAAAAGGCAGTGTATCATTTTACTATCTTCAAATTGTAATACCCAAATAATACTATGTTGATTTTAATTGTTTACCGTTTATTGACTTATATATGTATTCTTAATAAGTATTTTTCTAACTTCTTCTAATTTTAAGATTATTTTAATACAACTTATACGCAAAAATGTACTCCTGTTCTCCACTGCAATACTCCTCATATATTTTCTACTTATGTTTTTTTTTAAATTAAAAAAAAAAATAACTAAATTTTTTTAATTTTTTAAATTTTTTTATTTATTTATTTATTCACACTCTTTATCAAAATATAATTCCATGTTCACTTTGCCCAGCTAACAAGGGTACATACCCCGTTCCAAGCTAGGCAATTACATTTTAATATATTATAATAGTTAACAAATTAATATAGATTTAATTTTTATTTTTCTTTCTCTTCTTAATTCATTTTTATTTTTGCTCCTTTCTTTGCATAAAATGTATTTCTGTCTTCATATTTAAAAATGCACTTCTGCTCTTTCCACTTTTATACTAATATGTAAAGATGATATTTTTGATATTTTTCTTTTGCTTCTAAAAATCATTTATATATTTTTTGCTACTTCTTTGTAAAATACATGTCTCTCTTTATTTGTATATATGTATGTAAAACATGTAAAAGCCTAAAAGGCGTTTAAATAAATAAATAAAAAAATAAAATAACAGTTACCGAAATTAGTGACATACTCAGATTAAATAAAATTTCAGACAAAAACAACACTACCACATAAATAAAGCAATGACAAATGCAAGACAGTCAAACTACACAATGGACTGAAATCATTGACATATCCATATGCATATACGTAGGTAGACAATATAGTCATGTTTATTTCAAATAAAGCACTTTGTAATTTTTTACCACACAAGAGTTTAATATAATAACACTACGAGCCTTACTTATAAATTGGGTATAAAATTAAGCTTGAGAAAAGTGGTAGAATAATGATGGTGTAGCAAAAAATATTACTTATAAACCTCTCATAGAGAAACTCGGTTTAAATCTGGGATAGCGACCATAGAAACTTATACGTGCACATTACGTGGTATTAGGCTGGAATAAGCACGCGATCTGTCAAAAGTCATATTTTTCGGTAATCAAAATGGATAGTTTATCAGTTTAAAAAAAAAAAAAACAATAAAAATAATAAATAAATCTCTAAGTTCAGTCATATCACGCCACTACTTCGGGAATTACACTGGCTTCGTTTTCCACAGAGGAGGGAATACAAACTCTGTTCTCTGTCTGAACTCTGCATTCCAGATGAACTAGCTGACAGATGTCTTACGCTTAGATCACCTACGTCTACGTCGAGAGGAAAGGTTATTATACTTCTACGCAAACAGCGCACTAAATTCGGCGAACGTGCATTTGCGGTCGCATGCCCTATGGCATAGAATGCTCTCCCAGCAGAGGTGCGAAGCCGTGAGAGTGAAGTGATGTTTCGGAATGGAATTAAAACCCACTTTTTTTCAATCACTACTTATTTATTCAATCACTTTGTAAAGCGTCTTGAGCTATTATATTACGTAAATAGCGCTATATAAGTTATCCATAATTGTATTAGTGCTGCGAGTGTTTTCTTCAAATTAAGAAATTTGTTTGTTTCCAACACTGTTTTCAATTGATTATTTAAATTTTTAGTACAAAAGCGGCCTGGCTGTTTTTAACAGAATATAGAATTTATCTTTTTGCACCCAATAACATCTTTGATTTCACCTTTCTCTTCACCAGTAGGTTCTCCATCTCCGTTGAAACATCTGTCAATGCTTCAAAACATTTTTAGTTAAAAAGGTTGTTTATATCCCACTATTTTCAATCTCTTTCCAAAAATAATGCGGTGAAACGCAAACAGCTCTATTTTTTAAATCCTCTTAAATCCTCTGATAATACATCCCTCTACAATATGAGGCTTTCAGTCTACCCCCGATTTCACCCCTAACTTCTCTCGTACTGCCTATATCCGAATTCGATTTAAATTTTACGCATGACGACCCCCACCCGACTTCAATCTGTTTTGGGAAAAAATAAAAATAAACTTAAATTGTTTATGTCTATGACGCTCAGATTCGATCATTTGATTACAATCGAACAATATAAGTAAGCTGATATGAATGTTTTTTTATTCGACAAAACAACAGCTAACAATATAATAAATTTTTATGCCATTTATAGTTTCCGACATATAAATACTTTTGGGTATAAATGATCTATTTTAATAATCAAATGTATGTTTATATTTTTTGTACTTTTAATATTATAATGATGTGTTCGGACCAACTACTGCTTCACAAAATTATGACGGAAATAGTTGACTGTGCAGAATTACTTAGTTTAATAATAATACATGTGCCAGCCAGGATTTGTAAACTGTACCACCAGTTTCACGTTTCATGTACCAATAAGTAAAACATCGTATGTTAAGAATGCTTTTTTCGTAGAACTTTTTCAGTGTACAATACAAAATTTAAAGACATATACTACACAAACATCACTCTGTCAGATTTAAAATTTCCACTGAAAAGGCATTATGTAACTTGGTAGACATTATAATAATAAATATTTACATCTTCCTTCCCCTCCTTATCCTCCCTTCAAGCATCCTTGTCCTAATCCCGCCCAATTTACAATAACTTACCGTTCTTAAAATAATTAAAAAATCTTTGATTATTGAAAAATATTTACAAGTACATGAAAATATCATTTTTATGTGCATAAACTTATATGCATTTATTTAATATTTAATATATTTTCTTTACTTACTTCGTGGAAATCTGTTATTAGTTCTGAGTTTATTTACTATGTCTGTTGGTTTACTATAAATATGTATGTAGAACTGTAGGTTTCCTAAATAAAACAAAATAAATAACTAAAATATATCGGCGTCGCTCAGGCAACAGCTATTTACCCTATATAGAGTTGAATATGTCATTCAAAGCGCAAAAACGTTGTTTAAATCGAAATTATTTGTTGTTATTAAAAACAGCGGCGATACTTAAAATAACATCTCAATTAAAACGCCGCGGATAATATATTTAAAAAAATATTAGCGTTCCCAAATACCCAAATATTTTAATTTTGGTGAACATTTTCAACGAGTGGTAAATAACTCACTCTCAGAAAATGGAAATCAAGTTGGGGTAGAGTGGGGCTCGAACCTTGGACCTCTGATCCGTGAGTCCGCAACACTAGCCAGGGGACCACAACCCGATTTAAATAATAAAGTAAAACTTAGAAAAATATATTTTAAAATCATTATTTAAATTTAGCGAGTACTCTCAGGTAAAAATCTTGCAAAAGGAAGTCGACTGGAGATTAGTCGGTCTCACGGTGTACTGGTTATTGCGTTTGCCAGGCATTAAATTACTAGGTAATTGTAACACAGTGAATATCTATAATATCTATAAATCGAATGTGATGGTTTTTGAGAGAAATGAAAGTATGACTAAATGTGAAATCACTGTGAATGGGGTTATACTAAAACAAGTAGAGAAATTTGTGTATCTGACAACTTTACTAGGGATGGAATGACTGAGAAAGATATCGAAAGGAGGGTGAGTGCCGGGAACAGAGTGAACGGTGCACTTAAATCAACCTTGGCAAATTAATGTGTGTCGCAATAGGCAAAACTGGCAGTTCACAACGGAGTCCTCGTCCCGACCCTGATGTATGGGAGCGATGTATGGACTAGAAAAAGGTGGGATGAAAGTAGATCTCTCGGGCGAATGTGAGGTAAAACTATACACGATAGATTCACAAATGTAGAGATCCGTACATTATGTACATGTAAGACGAGCCTTATCGACAAAATCAAAAAAACATCTCTGCGCTGGTTTGGACATGCAGAGCGAATTGACAGCAAAAGAACGGCCAAGAATATTTTCAATGCGAATGTTGATGGATGCAGAGATAGAGGTAGACCGAGAAAGACACGGCATGACCAAATCCAACAAATACTTGAAGATGGACGTGTCAAAAGTCGGAATAATCGGCGCGCGTGCATGAGAAGATGTATGAATGTAGAGGAAGCGAGATTTGTATGCAAAGATTGTGAAACGGCGTGATGCTTTGTTGTTATTGTTGTTAAATATCTATCCACCGTATTGTAGTTTATCATGCCTTGTAGATTTTTGCCGTGGTGTGAAATGGGCCAATTATGCGATATCACGCAATGGGCTCGTGGTTTGCATGTGCACAGTGGTCCAGTCTCCGTGACTGTAAGTTGACTGATGGATGACTTTTTCCTAAACGACGCGGAGATGAAATATGCTGATTTAAAATGTTGTAAATTATTTCCTATTTATATTTTCAAATGTAAAAAAAAAACTTTTTAGTGTCTTCGGAATAAATAAATGAATTAACATTTCATTTATTCTTTAATATTAAAATGGCAAAAAATATGTTTTCGTCGGGATATCTGTTCATTTATCCTTCCTTCAACCTACCCCTTGGATTGGTCCAACATCTCTCGCACTAATCCGTACCCGAAGTTCCTACCATCAATCAGATTTACCTTACCAATTAAGCTAAGGGTCGACTGCTCCGAAGAATGCTGCTGTTCTGCCCCGAAACGTCGCCTCTTAATTGGTCACAAGATTGGAGTGTTTTTCAATTTCTTTTATTGAAGAAAAAACAAGGGCATTGTTTTTATTAGTCGACCATATGAGGGTGTTTGAAGCAAACTTAGAAACCTCCGTTGAAGGAGTTACTGAGATATTTGCGAAAAAATTTGAAAAAAGAATTTTGAGATTTCTAATTAATTATGCTTCACCAACTCAATAAGTTCGCGTTGCAAGTAGTATAACTGAAATCAGTTTTTTCAGGATTTAGAGACGGGTTTGAATTACGCTATTATTTAGGTAGGTAGGTTTTAATGTATAGTTTTTTTTGGCATCAATAATTTATTCTTTTTTTGGTGGAGATTTCTAAGTTTGCTTTAAATACCCTCATATGTAACTATATGTGTACTGAAAAATATGATTAGTTTATCCTTGAAAGTAGGCGCACTTTATCTAAATTATGCTATTAGTAAAGTAAAGTTATAACCACTTCAAACCAAAAAAAACCGTCACGCTGTTTCCCTGTAAGTAGGCAGAGGGATAGAACGCCACATCACTCTATCTTTTGTTTACAGTGAAATTTTAACAATGTTTGAGTATGTCCAAATGCTTGCAAACTGGCTGGATATCCTCCCAAGAGAGTTATTCATATTAACATTTCTTGCAACAGGAAGGGAAAACTTTTTGTAAAGGAAATATCGAAGTCTAGGCATTCACAGGGCTTATGACCTATCATTGGCTGGTTTGTCTAACATTTAACATTCTGCCCATGTTTAAACATCCACATTTCCTCAACTCTTCCGTCTGTTGACTTTTGTGAAGTAAAAGGGCTGAAACCTTTATCACGTGGGTGAGATTCATCCGGCTGAACCAAATCACCTACTAGGCAAAGCCGGAAAACAATTTTTTAATTTTTATACTTCTTTTTTTACCAGATAGTAATTAAACAATGTTTGAGTATGTCCAAATGCTTGCCGACTGGCTGGATTTCCTCCCTAGGGAGTTATTCATATTTAAATTGATTACAAATGCCTGTTATTACAATGTCTGCAAATGCCTAGACTTAAAAATATTCCCTCTCTGTTGTAATAAATTTAAATGTTAATTTTTTACACTTATTTGTTTATAAATTTGTATAAACAACTTTTTTTTTTTTAATTACACTTCGACCGGTTTCGCGGTTACTACCTCATCGTCAGGAATTTAACTAACTTATAATTACACGCTTTGCTATTATATAATACAATATTGTATGAAAGAGACAGAAAATTGAAAGAAAGGTAGAGAAAGAAAGAAGATAAAATAAATCATAACGAGATTTAACCATGAATTTAATCAAGAAACGTGTGTAGAAATTTTGCATGTCAATAAAAATGGTTTTTGTTTAGATAATTTAGAACGATTAGAAATTAGTAAAGCCATTAATCAAAAACTTCAAATAATAAATAATTAATTAAATTTAACTTCGAGTCCTCTTTTAAAACTATTCCCGTTACGATTTATTTTATCTTCTTTCTCTCTCTTTCTTTCAATTTTCTGTCTCTTTCATACAATATTTTATTATATAAATAGCAACGCGTGTAATTATTAGTTAGTTAAATTCCCGACGATGAGGTAGTAACCTCGAAACCGGTCGAAGTGTAATTAAAAAAAAATTAAGTGGTTTATACAAATTTATAAACAAATAAGTGTAAAAAACCACAAAGTGAAAAATGTTTTTGATAACAATAATGTAAAATTTTTATTTTATTCATACAAATACATACATATTACAGACAAATATAATAAAAACATATCTCTAACTCCATGAGGCCAAGGGCCTTGTGTTGAGTCGGGATACAACATGATGGAAAGTGGATGCACGTACATAATCAAATAATAGCAAAAATAAAAATAAATATTATTACATAAACATAAATATATTTCAATAAGTATCTGGACAACACGCTTAATAGCATACAAATATTTGCAATATCTCGCAGCAGCCTCCTGCAATGGTCTCTTCCCTTGGACAAAATTCAAACTTGTACCCTTCCCCTGAAAACTGCTTTCTTGAACTTACGAAAATCCACCGGCAAATTTGTATTTTTTAATGCATTTTCCTGAGATATGTCGTTTTTTGATCGTCAATATTTTCAGAAGGTGATTTTTACCTTTTTTGTATGAAAGCGGCCTGGCTGTTTTTAGCAAAACATAGAATTGTCCTTACTGCACCCGATAACACAAACATCTAATTTTTCCAAAATTTGTGGACTGGCTGGCTGTCTTCTGCATAACTGCGTTAATTTATTAAGGAAATGTTTTTTAACGTGGTTGAAGGGCATGGTTGATATGAACTATTTATTTAAAATGGTGTTTTCACTCTAGAATATTTGATATTGCCTGTACTGGTACCTGAAGCGTAAGACTAATCATTTTACATTCATGTAACCAAAAATGATCATGATACGCTGCGATTGGTTTACCAATGCAGTGCCCTATGCACCATCGGTGCGGAAATGAAATAATAGTGATGAATCTCATCTGCATCAATAATGGTTTCGAAGCATTAACTTGAAAAAAATCAACAGATGGAAGAATTAAAGAAATACATGGATCTTATAAAATAAGGCAGACTGGTGAACGTTACATAGACAGTGGCCTTTTAAACCAGCTAACGACAGGTCATAAGCCTCGTAAGCGCCTAGACTATATGTCCATAAAGCGTTTTTTGTCAAACTTTTTTTTTTTATATCAAAATATGTCATTTTAAATTTGTTAATCTGTTGACTTGAGGAAATGTGGATGTTTAAACATTGGCAGAATGGTGAATGTTACACAGTGTGTAAAATGGCCACTTAAACCAGCCAATGACAGGTCATAAGCCCTTTACTCCCATATTCCATTCTCAAAAATGTTTTCCCTCTCTGTTGCAACAAATTTAAACATGAACAACTCCCTAAGGAGAAAATCCAGCCAGTCTGCAAGCATTTGGACATACTCAAAACTTTGTTGTGTAATTTTAATTTGTACGTTTTTTTATCGTCAAAACCTTAAAACAGTGTAAGAAAATTGTCTTCATAAACATTTTTATTAACATATTACAACAGAGATGAAGAACATTTAAGAGAAGGCAATATAGAAGTCTAGGCATCTACAGGGCTTATGACCTGTCATTGGCTGGTTTAAGTGGCCACTTTACACTCTGTAACATTCACCATTCTGACCATATTTGAACATCTATATTCCTTCAATTCTTTATCTGTCGATATTTGTGAAGTTAAAAGTTTTCATTTCTGTTGTTATATGTTAATGTTAACAGCTCCCCAGGGAGTTTAATCCAGTCCTTGTCTACGAAAATTTGGACAAACTCAAAATATTGTCGAAACAGTTTTATGTTAAATTGAGGATTTCGATCGGCGCGGCGTACGATATCTCTTTGAAAATTTCCAATTTTAAATACTTACCAAAGAAGAAGACTACAAAGGAATCTTCAGAAATTTGACAGCTGTCAGATTCAAAAAGAGAACACGGTCACGTGTTCCAACATGGCGGCGCCCGAAGGGCAACAGGCGATTGGTTGCTGGTACAGAGGAAGCGAAAGACGGGGGAAATACGAATTATTCAGAATGAAATATAAGAATTATTGTAGAAGATATTAGAATTGAAAATATTTTTTGCCGAAGACGTCGGCAGAAAAAATACCTTTTTAAAATTTATTTCGTCCTTTAACAATATATTTAAAAATGAATAATATTTTTCGTGAATTCGCTCGTAACAAACGCCGCGCCGTCGGCGTCGTCTCTATGATCTAATATTTTTATTATTTATTATTCCATGTCCGCTCCCTAGTTGGAGCATATGGTGTCCTCAAAGATCCTCCAAGCATCTCTGTCGGCTGCCAGCTCCTGTGCATCCTCCCAAGTCAGGTTCGCGTTACTGTTGATTTTCGCCATATATTATTTAATAAAACAATATTTTGAGTTCGTCTAAATTTTTGTAGACAAGGAAACTAGTTGGAGCATATGGTATCCGCAAAGATCCTCCAAGCATCTCTGTCGGCTGCCAGCTCATGTGCTTCCTCCCAAGTCAGGATAGCGTCCCGTAGTTCTGACACGAAATTCCAACGAACAGTCAGCAGTGGACACCCAGGACGTAGAGAACCTGATTATTATTATTATGGAAAACTTATATAGCGCCATTTTAGTCAAAAGACAACAATAAAATATTATTTGATTTTGTTAACGTTTTGCCAATTAACAAACAGTGTCAGTATAAGATAATGACAGATCATTTCCTCGATTTCAATTTTTAATCCAAAATAAACCACCAGATCATGACCCGACAAGTATCGGCACAGCAGCTGATGGTACCACGACAGAAAAACTACTATGGTGACAGAACAATGGGTAGTGTAGTACCAAAACTGTACAATTTAATACCAGCTGAAAATCGTGAAGAAAAAAACCCAATTTCATTAAAAAAAATAGTCAAAAAATTATTAAACAGCAAGTGAAACTTAAGTGCATAAATATATTTTATTCTTTAATTATTATTTAAGTACTTACTTATTATTTTTTTTTTAAAAATGTTATGTAACCCGCAGACAAGCTTCGGCTTTGCGGGAACAAAAATACAATTATGTATGTTACTTATTTGTTAAAATGAATAAAACTTTAAAAAAAAAAAAAAAGTAATATACTACCTCAAGGGCGCTTTGCATAGTGATTCTATAGATAAATAAATTTAATTGAAACTTTTCAATTTGTAATTTAATTAAAACAACTTACTTTGTTAGCACATGCTACGGATTTATTCAAATGATAGCCTTGTAAAGTAGGCAATCGTGATTAAGGCTCTCTCGTGATTAAAATCTGATCACAAGACAGCCTTCATACTATTGAATATGGCGCCTGCTAGTCCTAACCGCACTCCCTGTTCTTTTTGAAAGCTGCCATTTTCCGTAACATATACTTCCAGGTATTTGAAACTCTCGACCCGATCAATGACTTGGCTTAGTAATAATAATGTTTGGATAATTTACATAGCGCCATTTTTGTGAAAATCACTTTAAGGGCGCTCAAGGGTTTGACAGAGTCAGAGGATTTAGGCATCATGCAGACGTCATTTGACAACACAAATAAATGTTCTCTTCTAAAAAGAAAAATTACCACCATTTGTTTTGATCTTACGATGAATTATATGATATATTTCCTTCTATGCCACACTCAAAAATGTTTTTATCAGAATCAGCATAGATAATAATATCTATCATCCATTTTATATCCGTTGACAGATCTACGTTGCGTTTCCCATAAAACCTTTTACATTTATTTTATATTAACTTCCGGCACCCCTATCTGGCCCCGTATCCATGGCAACTCCACAAGGACGGGGGTGGGGGAGGGGGATGCTGTTAGGGCGGGGTAAGCAGTTAGGGTAGGCACTTTAGAAGGGACAAGTGCATTTTGTCTAGAACGGCTGTTTTCAGGATTTCAAGTGTCGAGAAAGGTTACAGTTAGAAATGATAAGTTAAATATACGTTTTTTTTACTGCAGTGTTTATGTATAATATTTTGAGCTCGCAAAAATGTTTACAGACAAGTTTTTATCGAGATTGATAGTTATGTCAAAACTAATATCTGAGCACCCGATGAAAAACTATTATTTAAAAGTCTATCGAAACAAAATATATTTTAATACTTTGTTTATTTTATTAATAAATTTCATAAAAGGTACATGTTTTTCTAAAAATTCTATACATATCTACTTTTACACATCTAGTAAATGTTATCACTGTAACTCTCCAAAAAAGAGACTAACTCTTGTGCTTGGAGAGTGACTTACACTGTTGTAGTTGTTTATTGTTTATTATAAGAGTTTATATAATTTTAAATATGAGTACATGAGAAAAAAATGAATATATAGTATATAAAGAAAAAACATAAAACAATAATACATTCATACTAATTAAAATTTAATGTAGTTTTTACACGTGTTCAAAAAATTTCACTTTACACAGTAACATTCTCCATTCTGCCTATGTTCGAACATAGTTCGTTTTTATTAAATCACCATATTAATTCGACGTATAAATTACTTTTTAAATTTTTTTATTATCATATAATATACAAGTACCTACACACAATTATATATGTTTGCGAAATCGCTTTGACTGACTAACTGGGGTTATTTACCCCGTTCTAAGGTAGTCAAAAAACAGTGATCAATGCTTTTATTATTATTATGAATAATGCTCTAATTTTTACCGCGCTTATGACCACACTTTTCATATCAAATTTCCTGTAGGGCTTAACTTCTTCATTCGAAAGTAGAATGTGCAAAAGTCGAGGGCCGTCTGTAGCTGTTTAAATCAAATATTTTGAGATCGTTCAAGTCAAATCAATAAAAGATCAAAAGCCCCGTAAACGCCTCGACATTAGTGTTACATCCTTAATAAGGTTCTTCATCTCTGTTGTAATATAAATCAAACATATTTTCATTCTGAATAGAGTCTTTAATCACTGCCTTTTCCCTCCATATTTCATTCCTATTCTCTATAATACACTAGAAGGTAATAAAAATAAATTCCGATCGCTATAAACGTGTCGCGTTGATGACTTTATAACCGAAATATATTGCTGTGCGGTTGGAATGATGGTTTTCAAAGCAATTACCGAGTTTAAAGGTGTTTTAGTCGAATCGGAAGACTAATGGGTAGGAATTTGCATTTAATTTCTTGAAGGATGATGTATTTTGACAGACAACTATTGAATTTTTTCGCAAGAAGATAAATGAGCCTTGGTAATTTGAAATTCTCCGCTCGATTAGTTCTGCAACATGGCTATGCGAATTATTAATAAACGATTCATAACTAAAATGTGTATTATTCTTTTAAATTTGTTGCAACAGAGAGGGAAAACATTTTTGAGAAGGTAATATGGAAATCTAGGCATTTACAGGGCTTATGATCTGTCATTGGCTAATTCCACAATACACACTTATTAGCTGTCTGTTAAAATTATTTCAAATCGGGTTGTAGTCCTGTGGCTAGTGTCGGACTCGTGAACCAAAGGTCCGTGGTTCGAATCTCACTCTACCCTAACTTGATTCCATTTTCAAACAGTGAGTTATTTACAATTCGTTGAAAATGGCCCTCAAAATTAAACATTTGGGTAAATATTAAGAACGCAAATATTATTTTTTTTATTAAAAAAATAAAAAAACTTTACCGAAAATTCAGTAACAAGAAAAAAGAAATGGGTCAAAATTATAAAGAATTTTAGGAATCTGATAAGGATCCATAAAAAACTAATTTTGTCTGCATAGAATTAAGAATAGTCCAGAAGGAGCATAGAATCATATTTGAATATATTGGACTGTGTCCGAAAAACCCCCCCACTTTCGCCGCGCGCATGCGTGAAGTTGCCGCGTTATGTTGCCAGATCACGACAAATATAATCATAGAAATGTAAGATAATTATATTTAAAAAAAAAGCAATTTCTCTAAAAATTTTTTGTACACGCGGAAACATTGATTGACACAACGGAGTAGATAAGTAAAGGTCATTTAATAAAAGTTATTTAATTAATGAACTTTAAACTTCAAAAATTGAATATTTTTTTTTTACATAAAACGGATATTTTTTTGTCATGTTAAATAATATTTGATGTTTTGAAGATAATGTCGGTTTGATGTCTCACCCCGATCCTTAGACAGTCCAGTAACGAAAGAACCCTTTCAATACCCATTCACCGCTCTATTTTTTGTTTCCACTTTCTTAGCAGTAGCTGCTCGATTATGAAATTACCCACCCACTAATGTCAGAGACGCCTTATTTACATTCAAATAATGTATGAAATGTCAGTTCTTGAATATTTCGGTTTTTCCTCTCTCTTCCCTCTTTCCTTCCTTCTCTATTCCCTACTTTCTTCATAGTATAGTGTAGATATTTAGTGAATTTTTATTCATTAAAAAAATATATGGATGTTAATGTTTTGTTTTACAAATATCAAAACAAACAACAACAAACCGTCACGCCGTTTCCCCGTAGGGGTAGGCAGATAAGATAGAATCCATATCACTCCTTTTTGCATGCAGAACTGGCTCCCTCTATATTCATGTATGTTCTCATGCACGCACGCCGATTATTCCTACTCTTGACACGTCCATCTTCAAGTATTTGATGGACTCGATCGTGCCATGTCTTTCTCGGTCTTCCTCGCTTTCTGCATCTATGGACATTCGCATCGTAGATCCTTCTAGCCGTTCTTTTGCTGTCCATTCACTCTACATGTCCAAACCGACGCAGCACCCTGTTCTTGATTCTGTCGATAATGCGTGTCTCAGCCTTACACAGTTCACGGATCTCGACATTTGCGCACCTATCATACATCGCTATACTACACATTCGCTCAGGGATCGCATTTCGACAGCATTCCATCCACTTTCATCATTATTCACCAAAATTGAAATATTAGATTTATTCGATTAAGGAATATTTTAAAATCAATAATTTAAAAATATCTTATTACTCAATTGTACAATCTTTGTTACAATATTGTATTGTAGGATAGGGTGGTTCATATGCCAATATATTAAACCCTCTTAAAATAGTACGAAGATTAATTATTAAAGTAATTCTAAAGAAATCCTCAACATTCAATACGGAAAGTCTACTTAAAATATTTAAGGTTCATAGAGTAGAAACACTTTACAAAATAAATTTTATTATACAAATTTATAAAAAAAGAAAAAATAAAAGAATTTGAGATGAATAAGTCACTCAGATACCAACATAATATTAAAATTCCTAAATTCCACACCAGTCATGGTTAAAATAGCTTTGTTTTTAAAGGTGTAAAAAATTAAATAATCTTCCCAATGAACTAAAAACTATTAAAAATAATATATCAATAAATAAATTTAAAGTAAATCCGAAGAAATTTTTTGAACACGTGTAAAAACTACATTAAATTTTAATTAGTATGAATGTATTATTGTTTTATATTTTTTCTTTATATATAGCATATTTTTATTTTTTTCTCATGTACTCGTATTTAAAATTATATAAACTCTTATTTATTTATTTATTTACGGACAAAGTCCATTATAAACATTACAATTAAAAGAAATTTTTACAAAGGAATAAAAAATATAAGGAACAGAAATAAGCAGCAAAGACAGATGATAGATTTTTTAGATTAAGTAAAAAGCATAGGCTAACTATACAGATTCTTTAGCTGATTTGTAAAGAAAGACATCCTTACACCATAATAATCAAGATCTTGATGATCGTTCACCCGCCTGATCATTCTGGGCAAAGGCGACTGTGCACCATAATTGGTCCTGTAGTGACCGAGGAAAAGCATTTCATTATTTCTTAGTCTACGGGTGGGAACGTTAAAAAGAATCTTTTGCAAAATTTCAGGGGCATCAATGAGACAGTTCATAATTTTATACATGCAGATTATATCTGCAATGCATCTGCGTTTTTCAAGACTTGATATGCTTAAAAACCTCTCCATATCAGAATATGAATAGTCTCCTCTTTCCAATCCCATCTTCCATGCAATTTATAATAACAATAAACAACTACAACAGTGTAAGTCACTCTCCAAGCACAAGAGTTAGTCTCCTTTTTGGAGAGTTACAGTGATAACATTTACTAGATGTGTAAAAGTAGATATGTATAGAATTTAAAAACATATACCTTTTATGAAATTTATTGATAAAAAAAATTAAGAAAATTATCTAATCCATTTATATATATAATTTTTAATATTTGTTTTCGAGAAACTTCGCTTTGAAATTTAGCGTAGGAAGGATAGAAATTTAAATTTTGACTAAACAACATGGGCGGTAATGGCATCTAACTATTTTTTTTATTTTCTTCATTAAACTTAAAATTAAATATTGTACTTTCATACGATTTTGTTTATGTTTAAGACGTTGTGAGCTTAGTAATCATCCCCCTTACCACCCCCGTTGTATTCCCGATAGTGAGAAGTTTCAATCTAGACTTTACATTGCAAGGGAAAGTTTTAAGCCAAAAATCGGCCCGCTAAAAGCCTTAAGACACCCCTACAGTAACGGTCAAAATACTGCACACATAATATGAAAATATCCCGTATTAAGAATTCCGATAAAAACATGTGAAATGGATTTAGAAAAATTAATAGTAAGGTGAATCAGGGTAAGGGTAGATACAGGGCAATTGTAACTAATCTATCTATCAATATTTTGAGTTTTTTCAAATTTTTGTAGACAAGGACTGGAATTAACTCCCCGGGGAGCTGTTAACATAAACAAATAATAAAATAAAGCAAAAAATTCTTTTTTTTTAACAATTTTATACCTTATTTATTATTTTTAACATATTTAAACATTTTAGAAAACATTTTAAAATTTTAGAGACGGTAATATATAAGTCTTGGCATCTACAGGGCTTATGATCTGTCGTTGGCCGGTTTAAGTGGCCACTGTGGTAACATTCTCCATTCTCTATTCTGCCCATATTTGAACATCAATATTCCTTCAATTCTTTCATCTGTTGATGTTTGTCGAGTAAAAGTAGTGAAACGTTTATTTATGCGGGTGAGATTAATTTAATTGAATTATTTCACCTATATACTAGGCTACGCCTGAAACATTTGATTTTTCAATTTCCATACTTCTTCATGGACCAGGTGGATTTATCGATAATGTTTTGAGTTTGTTCAAATATTTGTAGACAAGGACTGGATTTAACTTCCTTGGGAGCTGTTAACATAAACAAATAATAATATAAATCAAAAAATATTTTTAAATAACAGTTTTATACCTAAAACCTTATTTTTTGTAAATAATTGAACAGTGGGAAAAGTAGACGGTTTTCTTAAAATAACTTTTTTAATTAATTTTTGTATATTTTCGTCCGGTAAAATATTTGTTATAAAAGCAAATTAAAATTACCAAGTACACTTCCACTTATTTGTTTGACCAATTAGCGCTTTCAACCTCTAATGGGCATCTTCAGACTAGTAGAAGAAGAAGTGAACCAAGTATTTTAAATTAATAACTTAAATATAAATATAAGTTATTACATAATATTTTTAACTTGTTTTAACTATGTATTTATTTTTTTAAATTTTTATTACATCTTTTACTTTATTTTTTAATATGCTGTTTTTTTTCTTCTTTCTTTAAATATGCTTTTTGCTATACAACATACATTCATTTTTTTATTATGACTTTAAATATGTTTCTTACTATGTATTCTGTTTTTGTTTCGCGTTTTACCGAGTTTCAAAATATTTTTATAGACATATTTATATATTTTAATGGTTTTTTACTATGTTTTCACTGCATTTATTACTTTGTTTTTATAATTTATTTTTTTTGCTACGTTTTTTTTTACTACATTTTTACTATGTTTTTACTACATTTTTATTATGTTTTTACTACATTTTTTACCATGTTTTTACTCCATTTTTTATTTTGTTTTTCACTTTGTCCTGTATCTTTATAACTGTTTCTATAAATTGATTACTGTTTTTTATTTTTTTTTACTGTTTTAGATCGGGGTTAATAACCCTAGTTAGACAGTCAAAGCAACTTTACATAAATTATAATTTTGTGTATGTAATATAATGATAATAAACAAAATAAATAAAATAAATACATCATTAAAATGGAATTCCACCAAGAATTGTAAATAAATATTTTAAATCAAACATTATAACCTAGTTTGTTGTAAAATAATGAAGAAGAATACACTATTCACTGAATTGTTGTCCCGTTCACTTTACACATAACACCTAATATTAAGACTTTTTTTACCATAGTTTTTTTTTTTTTTGCATTATTGAATCATCATTATTTCCTTTCCGCACTTAATGGTGCATAGGGCACTGCATTGGTACACCGATCGCAAGCGTATCTTGATCATTTTTTTGTTACATTAAGGTAAGTAGATCAATCTTACGCTCCAGGTACCAGTCTAGGGACTACAAAATATTAAAGTATAAAAAAACCCTTTTTTAAAAATTTATTTACAATTTTAAAAAACCCGTTAGAAAGAAAGAAGAAAAGAAATTTAATATTGTCTAGTCATTTTATGTCTCGTCTAGTCTAGTTAGTTCAGTCATCATGTGCTTTTTCAGATTGATTTTAAATTTGTCTCCATTAAAAGTTTTCAAGTAGTAAGGTAGGTGTTTAGTGTTTAAGTCCATTATGTAGTAATTTTTTTTTACTGTCCTGTGTTTGTCTTTGCTTTTTCAATATGATAGTGGTGTTGTTGTCTGGTGTTATATTTGTGTATGTCAGCATTTTTGACTAATATTATGTCGTCGTCTTGTATGTTTCCCGGTGTTATTTTGTGCACAATTTTTAAGGTCTCAATTTTAGTCAAGTAGTTTATGTCAAACTGGTGTGTTTTTTTGTACAGGTCAGTCGTAGAGGTCAGGTAGGGTAGGTTGTTAAATAATATTTCATATTAACCATGCCAGGAATCGGGCCCGAGACCTCTTGCATTGTAGGCATATATCCGCTGACCGAGGATTGATTCGAGGCCAACTTGAAAAATTGGTTATATTTTACTAAAATAAAACTTTTGTTAAAAACTAATGTGTATATGATATTGCTGTCAGCACTGTACGTAGGAACATTGAAAATGCACCACTGGTATTATGAATAATTCAATACTCAATTTTGGGTTCGATATTTCATCCCCTACGGATTTGTGCAAAGTGGTTTCAGATGGCAAACTACTTTTATAGTGTTTCAATTAATTCCATACATAATGTGGTCGATTCACCCCTGGGATTTCTTATGTCAATTATTTTTTGAAAGCTTATGGAGTGCGTATATCTGATAATAATCTGGTACTTGGCTTTATTTTTTCAATTTATATTATACACAAATAAAAAATATATATTTGAAACATCGCTTGGCGTCATTCGGGCAGAAGCAATAAAACTGATGATTGAACTGTTAATTGAAAAATATCACATACTACGAATATCGATTAAAACGTATAAAATTGGGCTTATGACCTGTTAATGCCTAGACTTCCATATTTCCTTATTTAAGGTATTCCCCATCCATGTTGTAATTTGTTTATCTTAATGACTTCCGAGGGGGTGAAATGCAGTCTTTTGTCTCCGAACAAATATTGTATTAAATTTATTTAGAAAAAGTGATTGTAGGTATTTTACCGTAGAAATATTTTCTTAAATATTTTCAAAAATTAAATTGTTAAAAAATATGTCTTAACAAAAAGAGACATGTTCGGTTCTGAAAATTGTGTCGTCAAGATTCGCGACGATGTTCTAATAAAATCTAAACGGTCACAAAGTTCTAAATTTAACCGAATCGTGACGTATTAAGGACGTGGCCAATTCTAAGCAAAGTTTCTCGAAAATGTGTGAAAAAAAATTTTTTTTTAATAAAAATGAACTTCGTCCCAAGTTGTTGCTAGTCAACCAATCAAACTGCAGTTAGATAGATTTCCGGGTTCCGGGAAGCAGACTCACCAATCAGGACAGTTTAATGAGCTCGTGGGACCTTAGGACCGAAGACAACTAAATGACCTCATGGGTTAAGCAATTTCAAAATTACGAAACCTTAAAAATCATTTTTTTATTTTTTATTAATATTTTTTTTTAAATGTACATATTTAAAAAAAATTCTATACAGATCTACTTTTATACATCTAGTAAATGCTATCACTGTAACTCTCTAAAAAAAAGACACTAACTCTTGTGCTTGGAGAGTGACTTACACTGTTGTAGTTGTTTATTTTATTCTATTTTATTTTTCTTTCTGTTGACGCCCATGGGGCTTTTACATTATACATACTATATAATAAGAAAAAGTTACACATTAAACATAATTATCATTTTTTCAAATATAAAAATTAAAAAAAAATAATTTTTTAATTTAAAAAAAATATTTTTTAAATTTAAGAATAAAGTTACATAGTTAACATAATACACTATTAAGACATAATACATACCTTATATTATGTTTATAATATAAGGCATAGTAGGATTTAAAAAAAACATAATTTATAAGAGTTTATATAATTTTGAATATATGAGTATATGAGAAAAAAAAACAAAAACACAGAATATATAAAGAAGAAAAAATAAAATAATAATCATAGTTTAATTATTATTTTTTTGCGTAGCTTTATAGTCTAGTGAATTTCCTCATTATGTAAATAGTATTGTATATTTCCTGAATAAAAAAATATGAAAAAATAAATTCCGGTTTTATTAAAATACAAAAAAAATGATTGCATTACAAACATAAAGTTTTTTTGAAAAGGCAACGCAATTAATATTATTTAACTTTGAATTATTTTTAACTTTTCTATTTGTGGGTGCATTTGGCCCTCAATAAGATTATTCTCCACCCTGCTTGAGATTTTATTCTGAATCAACCCCTCACTTTTCCCTATATTAATTCATACTAGCGTTGTTTAATTCAGATTTCAACCCTTGCATAAATCAAAGGGGTGTGATCATACATATTATATAATATCAAAGGGGTGGATTCATTATCACAATATACGTCGAAGGATTGGATATAAATCTTGGTATTATTTGCAATATTTGAAACGTCAACAATTGTTAACGATTATTCAATCAGGAGAGAATTTCATCATCGCCATTCATTTTCCGCACCTAATGGTGCATAGGGCATTGCATTGGTCATTGTAAATACGACCACATTTCTAAATATCGTAGGCATCTGAAATAGCTCAAAATTAGACAACGGAGAGACTATTACTACCTCTCACTTCTGTTTACTGTACTTCATAGTCCTAACGCTCCAATATACCTACGTCAACGCTTATCAGTTCATGGTTTACCTTTTCGTTCTGATTCTCAAAGCACTATCTTAATACCAATCCACAATTCCTCTTTCTTCTCTAACTCATATAGTTTCCATGCGGCTCGACTGTAAAATCATCTCCCATTCACTATCAAAAATGTTTCTACAGTATCTTTATTTAAATTACGTCTTAAGAAACATCTTCTTTCTCCTCCTAAGCGTGAGACTGATCATCTTACCTTCATGTAACAAAAATGATTAAGATACGCTGCGATTGGTGTGCCAATAAAGCGCCCTATGCACCATTAGGTGAGGAAAGGGAATGACGATGAAAATGTACTTCATCTCTGTTGTAATATGTTTATTTTAACAGCTTCCTAGGAGGTTGAATCATGTCCTGTACAAAAATTTCGACAAACTCAAAACATCGTAAATAAATACAGAGTTTTTTGTTTTTCCGTTTGGTCTGATGGTCAGTGCGTTTGCTTACCATGCACGAGGTTTTAGGTTAAATTCAAGACATGGTTAACATGAAATCTTTTTTTTTTAAAAACTAGATTATTTCATAGTCCCTGGATCGGTACCCAAGGCATAAGACCACGCACACAGAAGCGCATCTTACTATCTCCCAGGGAACAACCAAATGTTTTTACAGTTATGTATTAGGATAAGGACAATAGACCCCGTATACTGTATACCTAAAACGGGGACCCTTCGAGTTCGAGTATCGTCTCTCATCTTGTTAACCTTAATAATATGTTAAAGAATGCTATCTTTCTTTAGTTTTTATCGTTTACTTTTCGTGCTGTTACATGTTCACTTAATTCCCATATTTACTAATTCTTTGCTGGGTGTATTTTTTTTTTTTGTTGTAAACTTTTTAAAATCATTCTTATGTTGCTGAAATTGCACTCGTCGATGGGCTTTGTAGCTGCAAGACTTTTTGTGATGTAAGCTATCATTGTATATAAATCATATTATGTAAATGTTATCAACTGTCAAATATCTTAATTTAGTAAATGGGGTCTAGAATTCCAACCGTCCATGCGCTCAGTAGCTGCAAGACTTGTGATCTAACTTTTATTTTTATAAAATTGTTTTTTTTTGTTTTTTTAAATATCACTTAAACTCTTAACTTCATTGTCAAATAAAATTAAATAAAAAATGTAAATACAGGGCTAGATTTCTTACTGTCTATGCGCTCTGTAGCTGCAAGACGTGCTGTAATCTAGCTCTTTTATATCATAATTGGAGACGAGGAACTAAAATCCCAACCGTCTTTGCGCTCTGTAGCTGCAAGACGTGCTGGGATATTTATTTATTGTACATCACCCTTGAGATGATTTTTACAAAAATGGCGCTTTATAAATTATCCGAACATATGTATATATAAAACCAATAATTATATTTCTTCGTGGAACATAAATGGTCAAGATACGCCGCGGTTGACGTACGCCGCATTAGTTTTGGAAAGAGATTATTGAATTGACATTTTTTTTCTGTACAAAACACCTTCCGAAAATGCCCTTTGCAAACTTATCCGTACAATTAATGATAATTTGATAATCCGCCTAGGAGTGGCGCCATACTGCAATCCTATAACACCCTGTCTCCATATTAATTTATTATATTCTCATACCGAAAGGGATCGTCTCATGTTGTCCCATGCAGCTGTCGCCTAAGTAACATAATTTCTATTACTCTTAAGTCACCCCTAAAAAAGGCTTCGAATTTATTTCAAGCCTTTTTTAACCTTACCAGAAAATACACGGATTTAAAATATTAATGTCCAACGAATTGCAATTTTAAACGCCCTTTTTTTTAAAAAATGAAATTAATTGGATTAAAACAATATTTTTAAAGCATTTCGATAAAAAATACTTTTTAATGTTTCATGTATGTAACAAAAATATGTTACAGTACTTTCTCACCGCCAGAGTTCGCTTCTTAAAATTTAGACTAAACTTTGGTACACTATTTTAAGTTTGTCCAAATGTTTGTAGACAAATACTGGATTTCACCGCCTCGGGAGGTATTAAGATTAACAAATTACAACGGGGATGAAGAACATTTTAGAGAAGGGAATATGGAAGTCTAGGCATTAACAGAGCTTATGACCTGTCATTAAATAGTTTTATTAGTTTTAATTTAATCGCAATTTTTTTGTTTATATTTTTACCATATATCGTTACCGTATATCACTTTATTTATAAAACCAAAAACATCCCACATTTGTGACCGCTTTACACACTGTGTAACGTTCACCATAATGCCTATCTTTGAACATCCATATTTCTTAAATTTTTCTGAAGCTGAAACCTTCATTGTTGTGAAGAGATCTGATCAAATAATTCTACACAAGGCAACGCTTGAAAAAAAAATAAAAAATTTTAAACTTCTTAGACCAGTTGGTTTTATTACAATATTTAGAATTTGTCAAAATGTTTGTAGACAAAAACTGGATTTTACCCCCTAAGGAGTCATTAAGATTAACAAGTTACAACTACAAATTGTACATATATTGTTCCCCCCACCCACAGTTCCCATAGATATCATATCATTTAATGTACTTAAAATAAAAAAGTTAGCAGTTAACATTCACTTGACTGCCTATATTTGAACATCCACATTTTCTCAACTCTTCTATCTGTTGACTTTTGCAGCATTTGGACATACTCAAAACATTGTTGAATCAACTACCTGGTAAAAGAAGAAGAACAAAAAATTGAAAAAAATGTTTTCAGGCGTTGCCTAGTAGGTGAATTGGTTCAGCCGGATGAATCTCACCCAAATGATAAAGGTTTCAGTTCTTTTACTTCACAAGATCAACAGATGAAAGAGTTGAGGAAATGTGGATGTTCAAACACAGGCAGAATGGTGATTGTTACAGTGTGTCCATGCGGCTCGACTGGAATAATCTCCCATCCACCATCAAAGATGTTACTACATTATTTCTGTTTAAATCTCGTCTGAAGAAACATCTCCCTCTTAATCTCTCCTCCTTTTTTTCCTCTTTTCTCTTTTTTCCCTTTTCCCATTGAGTAAGAGTTTTGATTTACGTTTATTTCTATTTTTATATATCTTTAGCTTTTTAATCTTTTTTTTTAAATATGTTCTGTAACTTGAATTATAAAAATAAAACTTTTATTTTATTGGCTGGTTGGAAGAAATCGCCATTCGGCAATAAGCCCGCCAATGTACAAATAACGTTATGTACACAAATTTAAGTAAATAAATAAAAAAAATAAGTGGCCACATAAACCAGCCAATGACAGGTCATATGACCTGTTAATGCCTAGACTCCCATATTCCCTTCTCAAAATTTTACCTCTCTGTTGCAATAAATTTTTTAAAAAAAATGTAATTTTTATGTTAAATTTTTAACGATTTTATTTATTTTTTGTTACAGGTAAACCTCACACTTTTGGTCAAATGGAGTTCAAAATTGTGACCCACGAAATATTTGTGTAGGTACGTTTTAATTGTATTTATATTAATAATTATACTTTTAAAATAACAGTTCTTACGATATTTAATAACAAAACATCAAAACATAAAGAATAAATAAAGACAAGGAACGAAAACAATAAATAATGAATATGAGTGCATGAAATTTTCACCTGTCTTGAACGGTCAAAAAATCACAACCTCGTCAACAAAAAGTTCAGAGTAATGAGAAATAGGATATCAAAATTTTATTAAATGTTCTTTTAGGTATAAATCAGAGCATCAAAATGAAAGGCGAGGTTTCTTGAAAATGCACGAAAATTAAAAAAATATATATATAAAAACGAACTACTTTGAACGACGTCACTTGTTCTTCCGAATCAGCCTTTAAATTTATTTGCATTGATAATAGGAACGCTAACGTTTTTTTTTTTAAATGAACAAATATTAACATATACAGGGTGTTCTCTAAACCCTGTCACATCCGAAACCACGATGATCAGTTTGAGCAAGAAGACACATTGGCACATTAAAATATTTTTTTAGAACGAATAAATTTTATTTTATTTAAATATCAAAAAAAGCAAATGGTGTCTTACTTCTTGTTTTTTTTTTTTAAAATTATTGATAAAACATATAATGCAAAAATTACATATTATACTCCCAGGAGTTATTAGAAACTCATTTGGGACCGTAAATAAGAAAAAACATTTTTTTGACAATACATAATATCATACAAATTAATAAATCCGAAATAAAAAGAAAACACTATTGTATAAGGAACATAAAACACCATCTTATATAAACTACATTCATAATTATCACTTTCAAAAAGATTTAATAAATATTTTTTAATTGCGACACTTCTGGATTTTTTATTCAGTTTTTCGTGTCTAAGCTCTTCTGATGGGGTGAAACGAGGAGGGGGAAGGGGGGAGTCTTACACTGCGCCGCGTTCATCTCATTTCTCCCCTGCCGAAGTAAGGAACCATTTCTTTGTTCTAAATATTTTTTAAAATATGCTTAATCTTGCCCATACTGATCATCGTGGTTTCGGATGTGACAGGATTTAAAGAACACCCTGTATATATGAAAACCGTTGGACTTCCAAACATTTTCCTTAAATTCATGTAAACTTGTAGTCTTCTTTATGACTGCCAGGAGGTGATTGAAGGATTTAGAAGCCAGCAAGGTGAGGGGTTCCTTTGACCTAGCTTTGAGTGAGTGGTCGTATATTATGTTCAAAGTATGCTGTTGGTTATAATTAAACACCCTTCGGACGCCCGGTCTACTTTGCCTCCCTTATCGATTAATTTCTGACCGATCCGATAGCCAGCCGACCTATGATACATACCCCTAAATCACCGTCGCTTCCATCCATCACAATATGATTTCGGATACAGCTCTTCAATCAATTGTACAATCTTTGATTTAGGACCTTAAATATTTACACTTATTTGTTTATAAATTTGTATAAACCACTTTAATTTTTTTAATTACACTTCGACCGGTTTCGAGGTTACTACCTCACCGCTAGGAATTTAACTAAATAACCCAGCGTAAGTTCGAACATTTGATCTTTGAGAGAGATTGAAAAATGATGCCCGGACTAAAACATATTTATTTGACAAATTGTAGTCTGCATTACTTTACGTTTAACCCATTACGTAATGGAGACTTTTAATATATACCCTGTAAACTGTATACCTAAAACGGGGACCCTTCGAGTTCGAGTATCGTCTCTCATCCATATCTTATAATAAGTTAAGGAATGCTATCTTTGTCTAGTTTTTTTATCGTTTACTTTTTGTGCTGTTACATTTTCGTTTTTTTTTTAAATTTATTTTTTTTTGTTTTTTACAATAAACATAATAATAAAACTGAGTATTAAAAAAAACATAATTACATATCAATGAAATACCTATTAATAGAAAAATAGTAAACAAAAATCCCACAAGGCATGGCCTGTTCGTGGGTATAACTCTTACATGACATGACATGACATTAACTCTTTTAACCGATGGTGTAAAGTCAATAAATTAGAACTAATTTATTTATTTATTAAAAAATGCAAAATATTGTCATTTCATAGAACAAAACAACCAATTTCCTTCGAGTACCTATTAGAAAACTCCAAAATTGATGTAGTTAAGTCCATCAGAGATTTGGGAGTTGTTTTGGACTATAAACTGACATACAACGAGCATATAGATAATACAGTAAATAAATCACTGAAATTACTTGGTTTCATTGACAGAATATCCTCTGATTTTACTCATGTCCGTACAATCAAAACTCTTTTTTGCTCAACTGTTCGCCCTCTTCTAGAATATGCCTCAGTGGTCTGGTCATTCTATGTCAATCGCATAAATCACATTGAATCAGACCAACATCGTCTGCTTCGAAAAATAGCGTGGATGCTTGGACTAGAGAGAGATATTTATTCTTATGCTGAAATAGAGTCAATGTTAAATATTTCTAGTCTACAAAAACGTAGAACTAATATTGACTCCATATATATGTTCGGCATACTAAATGGTATAATCGATGTTCCATCATTACTGGGACAAGTAAAATTCAATATTCCGACTCGTAGATTGAGAAACAATGAAGTACTGTTCATCGGTCAACATAGAACAAACTATGGCCTAAATTCTCAAATGACCCGCCTTTGTCGTATTGTTAACTCAAGACAAGATCTGGACTTTTTTGGTTTAAGTTTACAACGATTTAAACGAGCACTAAATAAATAGTCCAGATCTTGTCTCGATGTCCCTTATGTTTGTCAATGCTTCTTTCTTTTTTTGAAAAAATGTTTTAAACTATTATTTTATTGTAATATTCAAACCTTATAAATTGTATACATGGACAATGTCCGTTAATAAATAAATGAATATACAAGAAAATGTTAATGATTTTTTGCGCCTATAATAAATAATGGACAGTTATAATATTTTTGTATAACAAAAGAAAGAAAAAATAAAATATTCTCTAAAAGATAATATGGTATTTTTTTTATAGTAATTAAAAAAGGAAATAAAAAATATTTTTGAAAAACACAAAAATATTCCTTATTATTAAAGGGCAACAAAATAAATTATAGAAAAAAAGAGTTCATATCTTTAGTTTGAATCCAAGATAGTGCATGTTCACTTAATTGCTATATTTACTTTCGTTCACTTTGCTCTATGTATTATTATTATTTTTTTTATTGTGAACTTTTAAAAATCATTCTTATGTTGCTGAAATTCCACTCGTCGATGCGCTTTGCAGCTGCAAGATTTTTTGTGATGTTAGTTTAAATTGTATAAATCTTATTATGTAAATGTTAACTATCAAAAATCAATAAAGTGCACCGCTGTTGGTGAGAAGAACCGAGTTTGACATTTTCAAAAAAAAAAATATATTTGAAAATGAATTATTTTATGTTTTGGAACTCAACCATAAACAAGTACCTAGGTACCAATTTCAATTCAATATTTGAATATTAATATTTTTAGTTTTGGGATTCAATCATAAACAAGTACCTTGGTACCTACTTATCAATGAAAAGTCTTTTTTCAAGCTAAAAGCAGGCAAGGCAACGTTCGGGCAGGACAACGTCTGTCAGGTCCGCTAGTTACTTATTTATTTGTTATATATATACGGCCTAAGCCAGTTAAAATAGTTATATGAAGAAACATAAATGCAAGAAACTGAACAAAAAGAACATAAAACTATTTAGCAAAGACAAACAAGGGCAAAACAATAATAGTATACAATTTATTTAAAAAAACGAAAGACCAAAAACTTTGAGCTAAACCATGCCAATCCAACTTCATCCCACACTGTTTAGTCGCGAATAGATCTCCGAAATTCCGAAAGATCTATCCCAAAGAATTCCAAGTCGTGTGATGATTTGACTAATCTACACATTCTGGACATTGGGGCATAAAAACCAAAGTTGCTCTTAGAAGATTTCATAAATAGCAGATTTTGACTTCTGGTGACACGGTTGGGAACATGAAAAGAAATTGATTGCAACAGAGATGGGACATCACTTAAAGCATTAAGTATTTTGAAAATGCATATAAGGTCCATCTCAGTTCTATATTTCATATATTTTGTAGTTATATGTTGGTACAAACGAATGAACATTTTTTGTAGATTACCTTTAAAATAAATCACCGTTCGCCACTAGTAGCGCCTTATTACTTTAGGGTGGTGGGAATTTTATATTTTGTTTAATTAATCGTCCTAGGATCTGAATCTATTTCACGCATAACTGTATTTTTCATCCACCTGGACTCAGAATTTGATTAATATTTAATAATAAAAAAATATATTTAAATGTTTGACCACGAAGTCAATGCTTTTATAAATGTACATCAATTAAGATGAACTTCCACGGTATAATTTCGCAGCCTTTGACATCAACATATTGTGAACACGTTCGGCTTAATGACCGCATCTTGTATCCCGCTACAAATAAACACATGGCCGGGATTCGAACCGAGCGTGCATAAATTAATATTGATATTGCTCGATGCTCACAGCGAAGTCGGTACAAGTACGAAAACGTTGTTTTCTTCTTAACATAATGTTTCGATAGTGAATATAACATTGGAGTCGACACGAATCCAGAAGGCATATGTTTTATTTTATAAATTTATACTTATTTTTAACTTTACTTATAAATCAGATCTGAGTGGACAATTTTCTGGCAGAATTCCTCGACTGGGTTGTTTTATAAGAGTATTCAATGCTCCATCCCCATTACACCACGGTTTGAAATCGAAAAGCAATCAAAATTGAACATCTCTTTACTATCAAAAATGAGAATAGGACATTGTCTCGTTGCCTCGCATTTATCGAGAATGGGTGTGAATAGGTTACTTCGGCAATGTGTCTTTGTGAAAATGACGATGAGACGTTAGATCATTTGTTTTTTGACTGTCCCCCTACGAAAGAAGCGAATTCCTTCAAAATATTTGTGAAGAATATAATACGTAAAGTAAAATTTTTACTCGGCCAGAATGATTTGGATACTTATTTACTTCTGACTAAATTCTTAAGGACAAATAAAAAAAATATTTGAATTTGTTAAATATTATTTGCCAAATTTAAATAATATGTCTAATTGAATGTCCCTCTTTACTTTTGGCCCAAAATTTCATGTTATGTTTACGTTTAATTTAGACGGTAATAATACTCGTATTTTATTGTCACATAACTCTTTCATACTGATTTGAACTACCTCACATTATATTATATTTTTTCGTGGGTATGGGTTTTTTTTTGTCGTTCACTGAAGCGTATATTCTTTAAATTTCTTATTCTTATTTCTAAGAGCCAAAATCACTCGCAAACGAGTAAAGGCGTATAAAAAAATATTTAAATTTTTTTTTTAAAAAACTTTACTTATTACATTTCATTACATATTTTATTTGTACAAAATATTCCCAATCAGCAAAAGTGCTGGTATGAGGGCATATAATATATTATGACACAATAGTTAAAATAAAAAGTCGATAAAATAACATCACATATCACTCGTCACACGGGCTGTAAGAACTGTTTTATTTAGGTGTTTTAAGTACGTATATGTTTTGTATACTTTTTATGTCATTAGAAAGTGAATTATAGAATTTTATTACTGTATACACAAAACTGTTTCTTTTTCTGTTAGTCCTAGGTTGTTCTCAAGTTAAATTATTTGACGCTCTTGTATTTATTTTATGTATATTGTAGTCAAAATTAAATTTCATATTTGTCTTTACTTTATTCTTTTTCATCTTAAATATCATCTTTACCTTTTTTGTGTAAATTGATTAATCTAAATTGAGTATTTTTGTTATTCTATATAAATCTGTGGTTCTAGTATATTTATTAAAATTACTATTACTGTATAAATGTTACTTTAAGTGCTAGATTTATTATTCTGTTAACTGATTCTTGCATTTGTTAACTACATTGCGACCATGTTATTAATCCATATACAAAGTGTGGAAGTATGAAGCATTGAACATCATTAATTTTGTCCTTAAATCAAAGAGTTCTTTTGATTATCCCAGTAATTGGACCCAGTTTTTTTATAACTGCTTTGATATGTTTTTTTCACGATAATTTGTCATCCACTTCCAAACCCGAGTACTTAACATTTTCTGTTTGTTTACTTTACTCATCTTTAATTATTAGGTTAAGTTTTATGGTGCGTTTGTTTTTTGTTTTATTATCATATATTTAGTCTTATTTGTATTTATTGTTAGTGAGTTATTATCTAACCAGTTCACAAATTTATTCAGATCCTCATTAATGTTGTTTTGCAGTTGGGTTTCATTATCATCTCTATATATTAATAGAGTATCATATGAATATACGAATAACTATCTCTTTTTTTTTAAAATTGTAATTGGCAAGCTGCTCCAGCATACCTAAGTTAAATAATTTATTTCTGCAGTGGTGATTTTTTTCAGAAACAGAGTTTTTGTAGAAAAGTCTTTGTTAAATTTTTTTTTAAATCCTTACTATTTTTTCCGAAAACTTTTTTTTTGTAATTTGAAAATGCATTCAATCCCTTATTTCCCGATCTAGCACCTTTCCGCACACCACCTCTCTCCTACCCAGCCGCTCCCTTTTCGGTGCATGTCACCTCATTGATCAAGTACGTTTTTTACCTCAATTTTTTTTTTAATTAAATTTTTCGAAAAAAAAACTTTTAGATATTTTTTGAAGTACATCTTAAAAAATGTTCCTTTTAAAGTTTCGCGGTCTGGTCCAGCAAATTTTATGATTTTTATTGACTTTGCTCTTTGTTGCGGTGAGCCCTTGCAAGATTGAATACTCAGAAGGATAATGACTTGTTGTTATGACTCATGTTTTGTACGATTATTATGGGGATATGTTATTTAAAATATATAGATAAATGTCATCCTCATTACTCATAACAAATTACATGATTTACACAGAAACTACTGGTACATATAAACCGCAAATATAATCTGGGCGCCGAGATTACAGTTTACTATATTCTTTACATAGGATTTGTCGAAACTCGATTTCGTCAAAAATGTTCTGTTGGACAAAACGAACTAAAGCGACGATATACTCGTAGCAGCATCAAGATACAAAAATATAGCCACTTGGAAAAAAAAAACTTTTTTTTTCCTATTTATCTGCGAGTTCGCATCGATATCTCGATACATCCTGCTTTGTGATACGTAGGTAAGATTCATAAATGTTTTTAAATGACTTATAATTAGAAACTTCTCAGTGATAATGACCCCGGTTGTGTAAGGGTTATAATTGTGTATGTATGCTATATTCCACATATTTCCAAGAACCGATACGATCCATAAGTATCGAACCCGAGACTCCACGATGGAACACCATGCGACCCGCCCACTATAACCCTAGGCTATGGAAAACAGCCTCCGAATATGGTGGCTCTTGACTTTAAAGTAATCTGCATAAGAGTTATTAATAAATAATCGAATAACTGGATTTTAATCGTAGTGGACTAATCAAATTTAAACGTTTTTAGGCAAACTTATAAAAAATATTTTTTGTGAAATTAACTAGTTTATAAGTTCAAAAAAATATGCAAATATATATTTTTCAAAGTATTTTTAGGCGTAACGTAGCAGTAATATATTACAACAGAGATGAAAAATACTTAAAAGAACGGGATATAGAAGTTTAGGCATTTACATGGCTTATGGCCTGTCATTGGTTATTTATTTAGTAGTTTGATTGGCAGATTAATCTCACCACTAATACTACTACTGCCATCACGCCATTCCCCCGTAGGGGTAGATAGAGAGAATAACCGCCACACACGTCTATCCTGGCATATATTCCTAGCTTCATCCACATTCATACATGCGCTTTGGTTCTGTCTACTTTTGGCATGACCAGACTTCAGATTTTGGTTTATCTGATCATGCCACGTCTTTCTTGGTCGTCCCCGTATCACGTTACCGTTCATTTTCGCAATATATACTTGCTTTACCATTCTTTCGTCGTCCATTCGTTCTACATTACCAAACCATTTCAGAGACCCTCTCTTAATCTTATCAATAAAACTTAACTCAAATTTACACACACGCCTGATTTCATCGTTCGTAACCCTGTCATACATTGATTTCCCACACATTCGTCTAAGAGATCGCATTTCAACCGCGTTCACTCAGCTTTCAACCTTCCTCTGCCAGCAGTTTCATGTTTCACTTCTATACATAAGTGTTGGGACTAAAACTCCGTTGTGCACTGCCAGTTTAGCTTCGATTGATATATTTTTATCGGCAATTATTGTGCTCAGTGCTTGGTTCATTTTGCTGCCCGCATTCACTCTCCTTTCAACATCTTTTTCTACACTTTAAACCCAGAGTTGAGATAAATAACTCCTTCTTTTATTTTTTTCTCCGGGAGTCGAACCCGGATTTTTCGGATAGCGTCTTATCCATTTCACCACGCGGGTCGCCAATTGAATAAAATAGATAGGTGTATGGTCAGCGCCTTCGCCTACCATGCAAGAGGTCTCTGGTTTGATTCCCGGCATGGTAGATATAAAGTATTTATTTCGATGGTTGTTTTTACACTTAAAAATGTCATAGTCCTTGGACTGGTACTTTAAGTGTAAGACTGATCATCTTACCGTCATGTTACAAAAATGATCAAGATTCGCCGCGATTGGTGCACCAATGCAGTGCCCTTTGCACCATTTGGTGCGGAAAAGGAATGATTGTGATGAATCTAACAAAATTATTCTCTACATGTTTCTTCGTATTCGTTTAGATGCCTTTTTTTTTTTTTTTTTTTTAATATTTATTAACCCTTACAGATTATTACATTCATTTTACAAAAATAATTTAAACATTTTTTATTCATACTCTGTTGTTCAAAATAATATTTTTTCCATCTTTTGAAAAGTTTGAAGTTTTTTGAAGAGTTTTTTGTTTAGTTTTGTCTGGTAGTTTATTGTATAATTTCAGTCCCTGGTTCATTAGTCTGATTGTCCTTGTCTTGTTTTAGAAAGTTGTATATGGTATTTGTCTGATATTCTCGTATTATGTCCATGTTGACTACAATTTTTTACAAGTTTTAGTTCTTCGTCTACAATTACATTAGTGGCTAATTTATGGATAAATTTTAATGATTCTAGTTGAAAGAGTTCAGTTATATTTAATTGATTAGTTTGATTAAAAAGTTCTCTAGTTGCAGTTAGATAAGGAAGGTCATATACTAACTTTAATATTTTATTTTGTTGTCTTTGTAGTCTGTTTATGTCATTTTGATATCCTGCTCCCCATAGTAGTTGCGTATAACATATTTTAGTTTTTAAATAGGCTTCATACATAAACAATGGTAAATTAAATGAATCGAAAACATACACGGGTCATAAATCATTATAATTTAATCGGCTTCTTCGTGCGGTGGCCGAGTGGTAAGCGTGCACGCACGCCGCGGGCGAGAATCGAGTTCGAATCCATGCTCCGACGCCACTATCGTCCGGGCGATCTACAGTGCGCAGCTGTCAGATTGTCGATTGGCCCAGATAGAGCATATGTACCGACTTAACTGCTTCTCGCCTCCGGCCACGTCTGCCTGAATTTGCTATGTTATTTATAGCGATTTGATAAGCGATTTTTTCGTGTTAAAAAATGTTTTGTTAAGAGACGTGCTTCTGGTCGATCGATAAATTGAAATTGTTAATCTCTCATTAAACCCGTAGCTGCATACTGCGGTACATGGGGCATTGTATTAGAAAAATAAATAGAGCGTGTCTCGATATCCCGATATATAAATCACTAATTAAACATAGTACAACAGCGACGAAGAACCTTTTATAAAAGGGAATAAAGAAGTCTAGGCATCCACAGGGCTTGTGACCTGTCATTGGCTGGTTTAAGCGGCCACTTTCCGCACTGAGTAACAATCACCATTCACCATTCTGTATTCCTTCAATTCTTTCATCTTTTGACGTTTGTGAAGTTAAAGAGCTGAAACCTTTATTGTTAGGGGCGAGATTCATCTAGTTTAATTATTTCATCTGCATATATAGTCCTCAAAATATAACTTGACTAAAATGACAGCTGCCAAACTAATGTCACTAGTGATAGGAAATTACTGATCATTGATAATTTACCGATCAAAACGATTAGTTTTGTTTCGTGCAAACATAAAACCCTGTTTCAGAAAATTGATATAAAAACGCAAAAACAAGCTTTTTATAAAATATCTAAGACGATCGATTTACATTTACTAAAAAAATATACATCAAATACTTTTTTTCATAAACAACAACAAATGATTTTTTTTTTTTGCGATCGATTTACATTGATCAATTTGTCACGTCTCTAACATTTTTGCAAAATGACGTAACCTTGTAAGAACGTCGTTAAACATAAGGTTTATTTGAGTTTTTTTTTGTTTTAAAGCTGATTTTATATGTCAAGCATTGTATTAAAAAAATTAAATAACATGCCAGATACGAATGATTTTTAGTGTGTCAATATAAATCATTTCTTAGACGTCACTACAAAGTTATGTCGTCACTTTCGCTGACAGCTGTCATTCTAATCAAGCTATATTTTAAGGACTATAGACAACGCCTGAAAATATTTTTTATTTTTATACTTCTTGGACCAGGTGGATTTTATCAACAATATTTTGAATTTGTCCATATTTTTATTTCATACAAAAATTTACACATATGAATCAGCCAAATATTATTATATCATGTAAAAATCAAACCATCGCACCGTTTCCCCGATGGTGAATGTTACACAGTGTGTAACGTGGCCATTTAAACCAGCCAATGACAGATCATAAGCCTTGTAAATGCCCAGAATTTCATGTTGCTTCTCAAAAGTGTTTTCTCTCTCAGTTGCAACAAATTTAAAACTTTTAACTTCCTGTAATCGGGGTCCTGGGCCGCGATTATGAACGGCTATCTTCATCGATATATTTATTTATGCTTTATTTAGTTACTTCACAATATCTTATGAACTAATTTAAACTTTTAATAATATACAACATAATTAAAATATTGATTCCACACTAAAACGTTTTACAAGTAATTGTTTATAAGCTGGAAATTTCAATAAAAATATGTCACCTAAATCCGAATGTTTATTACTCAGCGCATGTAGACGATTCAGTACTGAATTGCTAGAATATATTGAGATATGATTGTCGCAGTGATCAAGTAATGTGAAGTGATATGGATATTTATGTACGAAAGTGTGTATATTTGTTTAAAAATTCAAAGTATCTTCGTCGGTAACCGGTAATAAAACATGTTTAGAAAAAAAAAGAAACGTTTTCTTACAAAAAACTTAATTTTACTTTGTAGATTAAATTAAAGATACATTTTGACTTCCCATCAGAATACGTACCTTAAAATGATTTTTTAAACGTAACAAATAATTAGTTATCCAAGTTATCATTTCCATGACGTCATTACTAATGAAGTGAGGATCATTTGTATTAAGTCAATGTGTCTTTAGGAATACGTCACGTTGTGTGCATTAGTAATTAGTTATTTGTAGGGTACGTGCGTCCATTACTGCCCACGGGCCTAAAAAGACCCAATTCGGGTAGGATCACGCGATAATAAATAAGTTTAAATTAACTTATCGCCGCTGCTCCGGGTTCACATCCCCGCCCCCAGCTAAAGGGCCGATGCATGCGAGTCGGGCACTAGGATAACGTCGGTTTAGACGCAATAACAACTAACTTTAAGCCTGGAATATCGTTTTGGTAAAGCTAGGGTTTCCTAGGACAGCGGTGCCCGTAGTTTAACGGCCGTAGTGAACGGTGATGCAGTGGACAGCCGTCGTAACGGTGACTAGAGTGTGGTTTCCTAGGAAAACGGTATTATCAACACCATTTAACACCGTTTACCTCGGAAACCACTCTCTAGTCGACGTTACGACGGCTGTCCACTGAATCACCGTTCACTACGGCCGTTAAAATACGGGCACCGCTGTCCTAGGAAACCATTGCTTAACATTGAAAATGATTACGGCGCATCTTTGATTAATTTTCATATAGAATCACTACAAAAACGGCGCCGTACGTGTGATTCAATTTTTCTTTTAAAAATTCTAAATAATATGGTTATCTCGCCGTATCTTTTACAAAATATTGGTTTTCGTTGTCCTCTTCGCTATACCAGATTAAATTCCCTTTTTTATATACCAACTTGAAAAAACAATTATACCTCAAATTCATTCATTAGACGTATCTGTAGAAATTATTATGGACTCAGTAATGATGTAGACATTTTAAACTGCACGTTGCATTTGTACAGAAAATTTCTTCATGGGGTCGATTATTTGGGATAGTTGCTGAATGTGCATCTTGAGTGGTTTATGCTATGTATATGTGCCGCATGTAATGTATATGTTTGTGCATGTTTTATATGTGCGTTCATGTGTGTGTGCGTGGATGGCTCGGGGTGTGCATGCGGTATTTTTATTTATTCTGATTTATTACTAACGATAACCTCTATAGAAAACGCAAATGTTAGCTAATATTCTTTTCTCACTTGAATTTCTTATTTTTTTTGTTACATTTAATGTTTATATCTTTTGCATAATTTATGAAAACTTAATTAGTCTTTTTATGTTAAAAAGTTGTTGTTATTAATACTTATCATGTATGACTGTATGTTTTCCGAATAAAATAAAATAAATAAAAAAAATAAACTAAACTAAAACATCGTTTTTCATACATGAACACGTACACATTTTTTACCTATCACATCTTTTACTATGTATTTTACTGTTTGAATACATTTTTTACAATGTTTTTTTACTGCGTTTTAGAATGTTTTTTTAAATTTGGTTTTTTCTTCCTATGCATTCTTTTTTTACTTTGTATTTTACCGGGTTTTAATATACGTTGTTACTGTATTTTTTACTACATTTTAAAAAATGTTTTTAATAAATTTTTTTACTGTGTTTTTTTTTAAACTATGCATTTTACTATGTTTTTCACCGTGTCTAATACTGTTTACTGTTTTATATATATATATATATATATATATATATATATTTGACTGGCATAGAACTGAGCGAATAACCCTAGTTAGATAGTCAAAGCAAGTTGTATAAATGTATATATGTATGTATCTTTAAAATATGAAAATAAATAACTAAATACATACAAAAAATAAATAAAATAGGGAAGTATCACATACTACGAATACTGATAAAAATATATAAAATGAATTTAGAAAAATTAATTGTATTTTTAAAATCAATATGGATATTGTGGCGAAATGTTTTCATACATACCTTTAAAAGAGAATTTTTTAAAATACGTCACTAGAAAAACGCGATATGTTTTGCATTGATAATTGTGATAATTGAGATTCATAACGATGTTCTATAAAAAAATAATGTTTACAAAGTCCAAAATAAACATAAATCGTGACAAACGTTATGACCCTTTTTGCGAGAATTCCAAAGTATAAATTTAAAAAATATATTTATGCTACTAATTAATAATACTAGCAAAAAAACATTTTTATCCAGAGTATTTAAGACGCTTATTGCTTTAAAAACGTTTAATACAGCGGCTATTCCCCATTGTATTTAAAAAATCAGGTTGTCGTTATTATTATGGATAACCTATTTAGCGCCATTTTCTCGATAAAGTACCTCAAGGGCGCTTTGCAAAGTGATTCTTTAGATGAATAAATTTAATACAAGCTTTTAAATTTGTAATTTAATTTAAACAATTTATTTTGTTATCACGTGCTACGGATTTGAATTCTTTTTATTTAATTTTTTTAGTTTTTTTTTTTACAATAAACATAAGAGGTAAAACAGAGTATTAACAAAAAAATAGATACGTACATAGCAATGGAATCCATATTAACAGTAAAAATAGTAAACGAAAAAATCCTACAAAGGCATGGCCTGTTCGTGGGTATACAAGAAATGTTTATGAATTCATTCAAACGATTTAGCTAGTGGTTAGTGTTACGGACTCACGGATCAGATGTCCGAGGTTCGAACCCTACTCCCCGTGCGCAATTGGCGTCAGAAATGGCCACGAAATTGAAATTTTAGGTGAAATAAAAGAACGCGAAGGTTTCAAAAAGAAAAAGAAAATCTCCTTTCCGCATCCTGTGGCGCATAGAGCACTGCATTAGTTGCAGACTTCCATAATTCCTTCCCTAAAATGTTCTCTACCTGTGTTCTTAATTACGTTCCAGGAGGAATTAAAGTCTTTTGTCTATTAAAATTTGGACAAACTCGTGTTTTTTTTTTGCAAAACAACAGGCCAGGGTGCTGAATTACAGTAGTGAATTACAGCACAGAACGCGTAGGCTTGAGAAAAATCACCATTTATTTTTTGTGTTCTTTCCGGGAATCGAACCCGGAACCTTCCGTGCGCGAGTCAAGCGTCTTAACTAGTACACCACGGAGGCTGTGAATTATTACGATGTTTTTTTTACAAAATAAATGCGGAGTTATATTCTTTCGCGTTCAAGTCCACGACATGCTCGAATGCACGTAAAACATTAATTAGTAATTCGTGTGGAGTATTTGGACGCATGATCACATACGAAAATCTATCACACACATACATTCTTAAATATACACATACTTCACAGAAAGGTATTTTTAATGTTTTTATTGTACTTTGTTTTTAAACTGTCAAAATTAAAATAATGTAAAAGGAAATGTGTAGAAATTCCTGTGGGAACTTTAGGACATGGTTACACAAATGGATTTTAACATTTTTTTTTTTCTTAATGGAAGTTCCATTTTTTTTGAGTTGCAGTGCTTTGCTTGTGTAACGAGAGTTATTTACCCCGTTCTGAGACAGTAAAAAATAGTAATTAATACATAGAAAAAATAAATAAAGGTTGTAGACATAGTGGAAATATAGTGAAAAACATAGTAGAAACTTCCACGCGGATGCGGGGCGAGAAAGTGCAGGGAGCGAAGCCCTAGGGCTTCTACTATATTTTTTTGAGACTATATTTTTAATTTTAAGGCTTTTAAAAAGTTTTGTAATCATTTCGGCGAATTGATCATGTCCAATCAATTTAATCCCAGTCAGTGAAGAATTCACTTCCCTCTCTTCTCAATCCAATGAAGTACATATTATGTACTTCTGGATTACTTTCTTTCAGCACAAAGATGCTAAGGCTACTAGATTTCAGAGAGCTCCTTCGGGCAGCTTTTCTCGTTTGACAACGAGCAAATTTTCCGTGTATGTGGGCACCGCCAAGGAGACTTATGTCCTTAGATGCGGTGTGCGGTATGTGGTGGGTAAGCTATATTTTTAATTTATTTCAACAGAGAAAACATGGGCAGAATGGCGAATGTTACAACAACAACAAACTATCACTCCGTTTCCCCGTAACGGTAGGCAAAGAGGGTAGACGCCACATCACTCAATCTTTGCATACAGATCTCGCTTCTTCTACATCCATCTTCTCATGCACGCGCGCAGATTATTCCGACTTTTGACATGTCTATCTTCAAGTATTTGTTGGATTCGGTCGTCCCATGTCTTTCTCGGTCTACCTCTATTTCTGCATCCATCGACATTCGCATTGTAAATATTCTTAGCCGTTCTTTCGCTGTCCATTCGTTCTACATGTCCGAACCAGCGCAGAGCTCCTTTCTTGATTTTGTCAGCCTTACATAAGGTACGGATCTCAACATTTGTGCATCTATCGTACATAGTTTTACCAAACATTTGCCTGAGAGATCGCACTTCCACAGCATTCAACCTACTTTCATCCCTGTTTTACCAAGTCCATATTCGTTGCCAAGTATGCAGGTGAAATAATTCAATTAGATGAATCTCACCCGCATCTCTTTAACTTCACATACATCAACAGATGAAAGAATTGAAGGAATCTAGATGTTCAAATATGGGCAGAGTGGTGAATGTTACACAGTGTGTAAAGTGGCCATTTAACCAGCTAATGACAGGTCATAAGCCCTGTAGATGCCTAGACCTTCTATATTACGCGGCGGCCTCCGTGGTGTAGTGGTCAAGACGCCTGACTCACGCACGGAAGGTTCCGGGTTCGATTCCCGGTAAGAACACAAAAATTGAAATGTGATTTTTCTCAAGCCTGGTTTGTCTGCAATGTAATTCACCACTGTAATTGGGCCTCCTGGCCTGTTGTGGTGCAATTTTTTTTTTAAAAAGACTTTATCTAAGGTGTTCTTCATCTCTGTTGTAATATGTTAATATAAACAGCTCCCCAGGTAGTTGAATCCAGTCCTTGTCTATAAATATTTGGACAAACTCAAAATATTGTTCGAGCATCATTTTTTTTTATTTATTAATTTAAATAACATAACTAAATGATGCGAAGTTACGTCTTTAGTATATGACCCTTAATACAATGTTTGCTGTGGGTTGTGACAGTACGCGAGGTTAATAATCCGATAGTATTTTTAAATCCCATCAAGTTGACATCTGAAGACGAGTTATGAATGTCATGTTTGACCTTTTTTATCACTTTGAGTAAAGCCCGTATTGTATGGACATTAATTTTGTGCAAGATTTGACCGTGTGAATATTGTGTCGTGTAAAACATAATGCCATTTTTTCAGGCTGAGGTCACTGGGCACCAAAAAATATGTAATTCTGACATTGATGTTTTTTAATTAGGAAAAAAAACAAATGTGAAAGTTAACATATTACAACAGAGATGAAGAACATTTTAGAGAAGATAATATAGAAGTCTAGGCATCTGCCAGGCTTATGCCCTGTCATTGGCTGGTTTAAGTGGCTACTTTACACACTGTGTACTATTCGCCATTCTGCCCATGTTTGAATATCCACACTTTCTTAACTATTCCATCTGTTGACTTTTGTGAAGTAAAAGAGTTGAAACCTTTATTATGCGGGTAAGATTTTTCTTCCTTAATCTCTCCTCCTTTCCTTTTTCCTCTTTCCGCTTTTTCCTTTTTCCCATTGAGTAATAGTTTTGATTTAAGGTAATTTATAAACAAATACATTTATTTATATTTTTATATATTTTTAACTTTTTAATCTTTTTTTTTTCTATTGAATATGTTCTGTAACTTGAATTATAAAAATAAAACTTTTATTTTATTGGTTGGTTGGAAGAAATTGCCATTTGGCAATAAGCCCGCCAATGTACAAATAACATTATGTACAAAAAGTTAAATAAATAAGAAGATTCATCCGGCTGAACCAAATCACCTACTAGGCAACGCCTGAAAACAATTTTCCAATTTTTATACTTCTTTTATCAGGTAGTTAATTCCACTATGTTTTAATATGTCCAAATGCTTGCAGACCAGTTGCACTTCCTTCCTAGGGAGTTATTCATATTCAAAGTTATTGCAACAGAGAGGGAAAACATTTTTGAGAAGGGAATATGGAAGTCTAGGCATTTACAGACTTCCATATTCCCTTCTTAAGATGTTTTCCCTCTCTGTTGCAATAAATTTAAATACAAATCATTATTTGATTTATACGCCGTGTAATATTTTATACACATTGTTTAATTACTTTTTAAAACCGATGTACGTATTTTTAATTTTGCCTTTTACAAACAGCACTAAGCCATGTGTATAGTAAAAAATCGTCTATTAAAACACTCAATCAAGACCTTTTTCTACAATCCAAGATAAAATACAATAATAATAAACAATAAACAATATGACATTGACCCCTTTATCAATCTATATGTACTCAATAATTACTAATCAATTAATAAAAATACTATTAAGAATCTTTATCGCAGCTAGGCGACATTAATATTAACTTTTTTATTTTTTATTATATAAATAAAACACGAGTGATACCACAAATTTGGAATATCCAGTGACCGGTTTCATCGCTTTCGCGACATCTTCGAGACTGGTATCTTATTAAAAAGTTAAATGTATTTATACAGAACAGAGGTAAGGATACATAATTCAAAGTTATATGTAAGTAAATTAAATAAAGTTATTTTTATCTTAAGGATCATCATCAACAAATTTTCTATGGGTTAACTAATGAATGGATATAATGCTATTTTAATGAGTTTAAGTATTTTATTTTATTTTTGGTGTCTCATCCTTCGTGTGTGTGGTTTTGTTTTTTATCACTCGTGTTTTATTTATATAATAAATTACAATGAACTTCCATCAATAATTTTCACTTACAAACTTAAATTAATATTAACCCCTTTCAAACAGAGTCTGAATCAAAGCGTATTTTTATTTATTCATAAATAACAAATTGCAACATTCAAGAGAAGGAAATATGGGTGTCTAGGCATTTACATGGCTTATGATCTGTCACTGACTGGTGGTCGAATTTGGTAAAGTTAAAAACATAACGTATACAAACATTCTGCAATCGTTCCATATTATAAAGCAATTTAGAATTAGCATCCAGATAACAGACATCTGCATAATCAAAGAGTGGAAGAAGTAAGCTCTGAACTAATGCTTGCCTAACATTAATTGGCAAGAAATTCTGCAATCTTTTAAGGGAGTGCAAACTGCTATAAAGTTTACGACTAACTTCGTCAACCTCAACCATAATACAAGATACTCTAATAGGGATCTGATACTAAGTGAAGGGGTCAACACTGTTCTGGAATCGAGACAACACTATTACGTAGGCAAAAAGGTCCATAACCTTTTGCCAGAATCGTAGAGCCTCAAGTTTAAAATGTCGATATGAGAGGTACATTCGTTTCCTAGTCTGTGTATACGCGGTATTGGCGAGTGACAGAAGGATGACTACTTGGTTTGAGAAGGATGACAATAATAAAGATTATTTTTAATAAATGTATCAGAATACACGCGTACGGTTTATTTTTAGTCTTAGGAAATATGACCACATTTCTGATTGCTGTAGGCAACTGAAATTACTCAAAATTAGACAGCGGAGAGACTATCACTCCCTCTCACTTCTGTTCAATGTACTTCATAATCCTAACGCTCCTATATACCTCCGTCAACGCTTATCAGTTCATGGTTTACCCCTTTGTTCTAATTCTCAAGGCACTCTATTTATGCCCATCCACAATTCCTCTCTCTTCTGTAACTCATATAGTGTCCATGCCGCCCGAATGTGAAATCATCTCCCATCCACCATTAAAAAATGTTACTTCAGTATCTCTGTTCAAATCACGTTTGAAGAAACATCTTCTTTCTCTTGCCTAATCACTCCTCTTTTCCTTTTTCCTCTTAAAATACCTACGTTTTTGACTGAACTCATTCATAATTCAATTTTTGAGTACGGTATAATCGGATGGGGTGGTGCAAGTGACACAGTTTTAAATAGTTTATTTGTTGCACAAAAATCCATAGTGAAAATAAAACTCAGAGTCCCGATAACATCTACTGAAGAAATATTCCACAAATCACAAATTATGCCATCAAAGCAATTATACGCAAAAACAATCACTAGATCCTCAACACAAAAATAATTGCTTGCTTCTTGGCATGAACACTTGACAAATTTACTACTATGCTCTATTTTTGAAAATTTATTGATATCATTTTAACTTTGCTGGAATTCCACCCGTCCATGCTCTTTGAAGCTGCACGATGATTGGTTATCTATCTTTCATATATTAACTTTAAAATACCTAAATTTTGTTAATGGGGTCTAGAATTCCAATCGTCTATACGCTTAGTAGCTGCAAGACGTGTTGTAATCTTACTCCTTTTTATCATTCTTATTATTTCATTTAAATTATGTATTGACAATTCTTGATGGAATTCCATTGTAATGATGTAATAACTTATATTTACATCTAAGTTATTAATTTAAAAAATACTTGGTACTCTTCCACTTATTTATTTTGACCAATTAGCGCTTTCACCCTCTAATGGGCATCTTCAGACTGATGGTCTTCGGTCCAGTCTGAAGATGCCCATTAGAGGGTGAAAGCGCTAATTGGTCAAAACAAATAAGTGGAAGTGTTACAAGTATTTTTTAAATTAATAACTTATACGTAAATATTATTTTATTATTATTTATTATTATTTTTTCCAAATATCATTAATACACTAACTTCATTTGTTAATTTTTAAAACGTGTAAATGGGGGCTAAATTTCTAACTGTCTATGCGCTCTGTAGCTGCAAGACGTCCTGTAATCTAGCTCCTATCTGTTATAATTTTTGATTGATCTTAATTGAAAACGAGGAACTAGAATCCCAACCGTCCATGCGCTCTGTAGCTGCAAGACGTACTGGGATATTTATTAATTGTACAGCGCCCTTGAGGTGATTTTCATAAAAAATGGCGCTATATAAATTATCCAACTATGTTTATATATATTAAACAAATTCAAACTAATATTACTTTTGGACAAAGGGGTTTTGAGTATTATTCAATTAAAATCTATAACCTACTTTGACTATCTACTAAAACAATTAGCAACGAGAAAATGTTCAAAAAGGCTATAAAAAAATGGAAAGTGGAGCTGGATAGAAATAAAATTGATTGTCTTATCCGCCCTAACCAATATTGAATCAACTGCTCCACAAATGTATAGCTTATGTTATGGTTTTGTTCTTTCATCGCGTTTTGTAATATAAATAATATAGATGCACATAAATGAATTATTAACATTAATATGTAGTTAATATTAAACAATGTTTGATTATGTCCAAATGCTTGCAGACTGGCTGGTAAAAGAAGAAGTATAAAAATTGGAAAATTGTTTCCAGGCGTTGCCTAGTAGGTGATTTGGTTCAGCCGGATGAATCTCACCCACGTGATAAAGGTTTCAGCTCTTTCACTTCACAAAAGTCAACAGATGGAAGAGTTGAGGAAATGTGGATGTTCAAACATGGGCAGAATGGTGAATGTTACACAGTGTGTAAAGTGGCCACTTAAACCAGCCAATGACAGGTCATAAGCCCTGTAAATGCCTAGACTTCCAAATTTCTTCTCGAAAACTTTTCCCTCTCTGTTGAAATAAATCTAGTTAATATTATGTTAATAACATTTGTATAAAACCACTCACCGACTTATCTGTTTACCGGTTTCGAGACGTAACCCGTCTCTTCGTCAGGACAACAACACTACACCAACACACTGTAAAGCTAGGGTTTCCTAGGACAGCGGTGCCCGTATTTTAACGGCCGTAGTGAACGGTGATGCAGTGGACAGCCGTCGTAACGGTGACTAGAGTGTGGTTTTCTAGGAAAACGGTGTTATCAACACCATTTAACACCGTTTTCCTAGGAAGCCACTCTCTAGTCGACGTTACGACGGCTGTCTACTGCATCACCGTTCACTACGGCCGTTAAAATACGGGCACCGCTGTCCTAGGAAACCCTAGCTTAACAAGAGCAAAATAAGAGAGTGGCTACTCGATCAAGAGTTTATATATGAATAGTAGCTTAGGTGTAAATATTTTATTTTTTCATATATTTTCTTGTATTTAAAAAATAAATTTATATTTTATTATTTGTATAAACATGTTTATTCTGATCTTTCCGGCTGTTAATTTTTATATGTTATTCATTGTTTTTATAAATGTAAATAATATTATTAAGTCAGTATAAATAAAATCTTCACCAACAAGCTACAAAAAGTGGCTTGGTGGGATTTTACTTTTAGTAAAAATATAACAAGTGAAATTTTTTTTAAATTGTAAAAATGTATAATTATGCTATTAAATCAAATAAAAAAAAAATTAAAAAAATGTTGGACCACAAAGTTAATGCTTTGAATATTAATAATATAAATACGTAGTGTTTAAAACTGTTGTTATCTGTTTATTAAGTTAGTCTTCTTTGTGTGTTCTCAAATGTAAAAATCTTTTTTTTTTTTATAGTGTATTGTTAAGTGTCTTCGGCACGGGTAACCCCAGTGAGGTAACATTATTTTTACTATCAATTATAGTTCGTAATGGATAAAATATGAATAAATAAAAATAAATTAATGAAATTTCTGTGATATTTATTTTGAAAAGAGAAAGCGTGGGAAAATTCACTTTTAAAAACATTTTTTTTTACCAACAAGTACAATTTGGATTTTTGTTGGATTTATGAGAAGTAGTAAGAAGTTATTATCTCTTCACTCTTAATTATTGACCATAGCGTGCTGACATCTTCTCTGGTGTTCCAGACCTCCTTCACGTCTAAGTGCGATCATTATGTTTATCTCTCTATGAAGCCCAATAAGATAAATTTGATCTTGTTCTCCCAACAATCTCATTCTTCTCTATCTCTTCAGTTCTATCATTATTCTACACCTACACCTACTCTTCGTACAAGTTCTCCCCGTATACCGCGACACATTTCGAAATCAAGACACGATTAGAAATTGTATAATTATTTATGAAGAGTAACAAACAATACCAATTATATCTTGTTATTATTAATATTTAAAGAATTAGCTTTGTCGATGGAACTGGCAGAGGAAGGATGAAAGCCGAGTGAACGCGGTTGAAATGCGATCTCCCAGACGAATGTGTGGGAAATCAATGTATGACAGGGTTACGAATGATGAAATCAGGCGAGAGTGTAAATCTGAGACGAGTATAATTGATAAGATTAAGAAAGGGTCTCTGAGATGGTTCGGTCACGTAGAACGAATGGACGACGAGAGAATGGTAAAACAAGTATATATGGCAAAAATAAACGGCAACGTTAGACGAGGACGACCGAGGAAGACGTGGCATGATCAGATAAACCAAAATCTTAAGTCTGGTCATGTCAAAAGCAGACAGCAGGCATGTATGACAAGATGTATGAATATGTGGAAGAGGCTAGGATTGTATGCCAGGATAGACGTGTGTGGCGGTCCATTCTCTCTGCCTACCCCTACGGGGAAATGGCGTGATAGTAGTAGTAGTAGTAGTAGTAGCTTTGTGGTCAAACTTACTGACTTTTATATGTCTACCGGTTTCATCAGGACACCAATTAAACCAACATGCAAAACCCATTATACACCTTCACCGTAGTTTTTTTTTGTTTTATTTACTTTAAGAATGTGATTTATGAACAGAAAATAAAAAGAGAAAAATGATAAAACCCACTTAACCGCGAAACCAGCTTGTCAGCATGTTTCCTATTATTCGTTTTCAAAGAAAAATGTTGGAGAAAACATCTAAATTTTAAGTAATATAAACATTATTAACTCTTAAAAGACTGTCGTAAATAATCCCTTTGCGCGCGGTGATGTAACATCGTGTTACCACTAGTAAAAGACGGTATATTCTAAAGTTCAGACATTTGAAAAAAAATAAAAACATGGAGACATACTGCTTATAATTCCTTTTCCATAATTAATGCGAATAAACATATAATTAAGCCCTGTTTTAGCAAAATCAATTAAGAATTACAAATACGCCGCTCATGTTACGCGCGTGCGTCCCCCATCATTGTCATCACCCGACTGAAGACTAAATCTGTTCTAGACGACACCCGCCGCAGAAAAGCGTTTCTATCTTCCTTGATATGACTTATATCTTCGTGCTCTCTCTTGTATAAGGTATCTGTATAGATGTGTTGCTGAATTATCGGACATTCATTCTTCGCGTAGAAAGGATAAATATTTTTTGTATTAACATTTAGCATAGTTATACAAATGTTACTTTCCAAATCGAGTGTGAAAATGTCCATTTGAGGATTACAAAAAATATGAATTCACATTTTTTTTAAATAAGAGAGATATATCAAGTCTTGTGTCCTTTGTCGACTAGTGTGACATCACAGCCACACAAGAGTTAAGAACTAGAAGCATACGTATTTTTTACACAAAATTTATTTACAAAAAAAATTAAATAGTTGACTCTTAAAATAAAATAATAATCAACATAAAGCCTTGTTACATATTAGCCATTTATTTATTTTTTTCTTAAAAGTTTTGTCAACAATTTCTTTTAAGATCCGCTAAGGAATCTTATTGAAAATTTTAGTAATTGTATAATGAAGTGTTCTTTGGCAATACTTGTTTACAAACCTCGGTACTGACAAGCTCTCATCTGCTAGCCTAGTTACAGACAATATTAATTATTAACATATAACAACAGAGATGAAGAACATTTTAAAGAAGGTAATATAGAAGTCAAGGCACCTACAGGCATGACCTGTCATTAGCTGATTTAAGTGGCCACTTTACACAATGTGTAACATTCCCATTATGTTGTAACATGTTTAAATAATCAGCTCCCCAGGGCGTTGAATCCAGTCCTTGTCTATAAAAATATATGTTGATAAATCCACCTGGTCCACGGAGAAGTATATAAATTTAAAAATAAAAAAATTTAGGCGTTGCCTAGTATGTAGGTGAAATAATTCAATTAGATGAATCTCACCCGCGTATATAAAGGTTTCAGCTCTTTTACTTCACAAACATCAACAGATGAAAGTATTGAAGGAATATAGATGTTCAAATATGGGCAGAATTATTTATTGACGGACTTAGTCCGTACAGAAAATGGCAAACACATATCCTTAATAATTTTGGTAAATAGGTATTCGAACATTATTGACAACTGCATCTCAGACCTTTTGTTAGAATAGATAAAATCTACGTTTCGTTGTCCCGTTTTCCGCACCTAAATACTGAACCGATTTATTATTTTTTTAGACAGAGAATAGTTTTTTTTTTATTTTTACTAGTTTTGAAAATAAAATTTAGCTACAATAAATTTTTAAACAAATATTAATAAAGGTGATCAGTTTTTCGCTTCTGGTGTCAGTCTCGTGATATAATTACTTTATAATTCGAAAAAAATATTTATTACCATACTTTATTTACGAATGATTCGTAGGTAACATTTTAATACAACAAAGTAACTATAATTTTGAAATGTCTGGAAACCCAAATAAGATGTCTCGGTAATGTAAATGCACCACAGACAATCGTGTTAGTTAAAAATACGTTTCTTAATTGTTCCTAGCATTCTGGTGCTGATGTTAATTAATCTCTGAAGATGGATGATTCTTAAGCTCCGAAACGTTCACATTATTTACATAAATAAATCTTGTTGGTTAGCGTTGTTAACACCCCGAGAACCCGACATAACAAAATTATAAAAAAATGTTATATTCGGATTTCAACTTTTTTGAAGAGAATATCATATTTACGTCCTTCTACATTTGTTGCAAAAAAATGGATGTCCAGAGATTTACAGGGCTCATGGCTTATTGGCTGGTTTAAGTGGCCGCTTTACCCAATATCTTATCTTCAAGACCGTCGAAATAAATCCGACCTTCTAGTCCTATTAAATTCTCAACTCTCTCTTTGATGCGCCTGAACTACTGAGCTCGATAAAATTAAATATCCCAATTAGAAACCTCAGACAAAACTTACTCTTTCTTACCGATGACCATCGAATTAACTATAGTTTTCAATTCCCTATGCCCAGAATTCTTCGGTCTGCCAACAAACATACCAGTCTTGATTTCTTTGATAGCAAGTTGTCTTCTTTCAAACGATAACTGAATCAAATTCAATTATAAACACCTCTCTCCGTTTCCACTCCCACCAAGTCTATCACATACCATTTTGTCTTTCCACTTTCCTTAAAAACAATTGTCTATGCATAAATATGTCCTTGAAAATGCCCATTGGGCGAATATATAAATAAATAAATGAATGTAATATTCATGAATTAAAATCGATACCTAGAAGAACCATCACTGATACCGTCTTTAGTCAATAAGTACATTTTATAATTGAAACCACTTACCGACCTTTTGTGTCTATCGGTTTCGAGACGTACCCGTTTATTCGTCAGGACACTCACTATACAAACATGAAAATACTAAAATACACTTTCACCTTTACTGTCAACGTTGTATTCATAGTATTTACGAAAAAATACATAAATTACATGCAGAGTTAAAGGGGATTTGAAAAACAATAAATTGTATTGTTATAATTAAATTGTATATGTAAGTAGGCTTACGTGTCATGTACAAGGCTAAGGTACTCGGAAAAAAATCATTTTTGTTTGTCTTGGAAATGGGACGTTCGATCACTGATTTTGGTTTATTACCTTTATGAGTCCAATCACCATTGTTCCAAAGTCCAAGAACAATGGCGCGTGATAACTATTTTTAACTACAGTGTGGATATCTGTTAAGGATATTCAATCTTTCCTGCATTCTGCTTCAAGACTATGGCGTTGTAAACTGAAATATGGGCACTAAAATAACAGATATTCGATAGTCTGTGAAGAAATATCATCGCATGGACAATAGTCATCATTCCTTTATTTAAACCTATATAGATAACTTCTCATAGCTCCGTGTCCGGTAAAAATTTGGGTCGTTGCGAAAGTACTTTGGTGATGACGACGGAAGTTTGCTGCATCAGCCAGCGTAAGGTTTAGTGATTTTACCTGTAGAAGAAGCGCGGTAATGATCCTCTCAACGCTGCTGCGTATTTTGTTTTATACAGCGTTTAGCAAAGCTAAGGGGAAATTTTGAGAAGAAAGCTGCCGTTATTTTACAAGTTGCGAGTTAAATGGGATGCAAACACCACCATGTCCGAACATGCACTATAATGAGGTTAATAATATTTACCGGTATGCCGCAGAATTTGTGGGTGAGGAGTTAGGAAGGGGAGGGGCTAAGTGGTTTAACATTACACGATTGGTCAATTTTTAAATAATGAATTGGCCTATATTGATGATATAAGATATTTAATTATTGAAGAGGTAATATTATTTTTTAAGGACTCTCATAATATTTTTTTGAGACCTCTTGCATAGAGATAGGCAAACGTGCCGACCATTATACCACGAGGCCAAAATATAATAATTTTTCCTTTTTTTTATGCTGGCACTGAAGGTGTTATTAGACAATAATATATAACTGTATGTGTCTCTAGTATAATTGTATTGTTCAATGCTTGTTCGTTATTATTCAAAACCCAATGATAAATTAATGTACCTCGAATATTTATTTACAATTTGATTTATCTGCTGTCCTGACGAAGATACATTTTAACGACTCATTAACTGGGGGATATTTGATTAGGGTGAAATTTGAGAAGATTAAAGATATAACGTAGACAAACATTCTTCAATCGTTCCAACTTATCAAGCAGTTCAGAATTAGCACCTGGGTAACATACATCTGCAAAATCAAGGAGTGGAAAAAGTAAGCTCTGGACTAATTTTGCTTAACTTTGATTGGCAAGAAATTCTGCAATCTTTTAAGTGTTTAATTCTTGGCTTAGTTACGAAGATAGTCTTTTTTTATTTTTTATTTCTGGTCCATCTGAGATGAAATGGGGTGCGCCATGTTAGAAACACACTTAACTTATCAGACGTCACCGTATATTTTTGCTGAAAAAAAAATTTTAAAACCTAGAATTATATTTATTTATTTAACTTTTTGTACACAATGTTAATTGTGCAATAGTGGGCTTATTGCCGAAGGGCAATTTCTTCCAACCAACCAATAAAAGTTAAATTTTTATAAGTCGCAAAACATATTCAATAGAAAATTAAAAAAAGCCATAGACATGAAAACATAGAAATGAGTGTGTTTTTATATAAATGATCTTAAATCAATACTATTACTCAATGGGGAAAAGAAATAAAGAGGAAAGAGGAGTGATTAAGAAAGAGAAAGGAGATGTTTCTTCAGACGTGATTTAAAGAGAGATACTGTAGTAACATCTTTGATGGTGGATGAGAGATGACTCCACAATCGAGCCGCATGGACACTATATGAGTTATAGAAGAAAGAGGAATTGTGGATTAAGAGGGCGCTTTGAGAATTATAACGAAGAAGTACACCATGAACTGATAAGCGTTGATGAAGGTATATAGGAGCGTTAGGACTATGACGTACAGTAAACAGAAGTAGAGGGAGTGATATTCTCTCCGCTGCCTTATTTTGAGCCATTTCAGTTGCCTACGATAATCAGAAATGTGGTCATATTTCCTAAGACCAAAAATGTACATTTTGCATATATTCTGAAGTCGTTCAAGTTTATTGAGTTGCTCACAGCTTAAATCAGTCATGGAAACATCAGCGTAATCTAGAATGGGTAGTAGTAATGCTTGTACCAGAGTACATTTAGTATGTAAAAAAAAATCACTTCCTGGAAATAAATTTAAGTAATTGCAATAAACTTATAAATAAATAAATATTATTTCTGAATGATAAACAACACAATAGAACTGTAGAATCAATATAAAATGACCCGCTGGTTAAAAGGTTTATTATGAAGTTGTCAAACGAGTTATGGTATTTAATAGTATTGGGTTCGAGTCCAGTATGAGGAAATAAAAATCATCTCTGTAGGTAGGTTCAATAATATAAATATTTATGGCTGTAATCAAATTTAAAGTGATTCAAATATTTGCTTTTAGTCTAATAAATTCTTATTTTTATTTATTTTAAAGCATGAGATGAAATAATCGCGTAGAAATATTCATAAACATCATTAAGAGAGCCTTTTACGCATCTGATGATGCTTAGGGCACCACGTTTGCACGTCAAATGGATCTTAAATCGAGTTATTATTTTTTATAATCCCGTGGCTAGTGTTGCGTACTCGCGGATCATAGGTCTGAGGTTCAGTTCAGTTGGGCGTTTATTGGCAAAAAAGTATATCAGATACTTGCAATACAAAAATTAAATTAGATAAAAATAAGTACTTGACATGTAAAATTGCGAGAAAATATTTCTAAGTACAAAAATACCTGTTATAAAGCATCATGTATATTTTATACAAATAATAATAGTAAAATATTACAACAATGTTTTGAGTATGTCCAAATGCTTGCAGACTGGCTGGATTTCCTCCCTGGGGAGTCTTTCATATTTAAATATGTTGCAACAGAGTGGGAAAACATTTTCGAGAAGGGAATATGGAAGTCTAGGCATTTACAGGACTTATGATTGTCTATCATGTCATTGGCTGGTTTCGGTAGCCACTTTACACACTGTGTAACATTCACCATTTCGCCAATGTTTAAAAATTCATATTTCTTCTATTTTTAAATCTATAGATTTTAGTGAAGTTAAAGAGCTGAAACCTTTATTGTTGTGAAGAGATTTATCTGATTGAATTAATTCACATACTAGGCAACGCCTGAAAATTTTATTAGCCCTGTAGATGCCTAGACCTATATATTACTTTCTCAAAAATGTTCTTCATCTCTGTTGTAATATGTTTATATTAACAGCTCCCCAGGGATTAGAATACAGTCCTTGTCTACAAAAATTTGGACAAATTCAAAACATTGTTGGTAAATCCACCTGGTCCAAGAAGAAGTATGTAAATTGAAAAATATTTTTAAGGCGTTGCCTAGTATGTAGATGAACTAATTCAATCAGATGAATCTCACCTGCATAAATAAAGGTTTCAGCTCTTTAACTTCACAAAAATCAACAGGTGAAAGAGTTAAAGGTATATAGTCGTTAAAATATGGGCAGAACGGTGAATGTTACACAGTGTGTAAAGTGGCCTCTTAAACCAGCTAATGACAGTTCATTAGCCCTGTAAATGCCTAGACTTCCATATTTCCTTCTTAAAGGTATTTTATATCCTTGTTGCAATTTGTAAAAACTATGTTATAAAGTTTAAAAAAATATTAACAGTTATAACAATAAAAAAAAAACAAATTTCAACGGACTCACGGATCAAAGGTCCGTGGTTCGACTACCACTCTACCCCAACTTGATTCCCATTTTCTAATTGTGAGTTATTTACAACTCGTTGAAAATGGCCCTGAAAATGAAATATTTGCGTAAATTATAAGAACGCAAATATTTTTATATTTTTTTATTAATTAAATAAAAATAAATAATAAAATGATACAAACATTGTCAAGTAACTATCTCAATTCTTAAAACGAAAAAAAAATTTGGGGGAGAATTACAAATTATAAAAATAGAAAGAAAAAAGTTTTTTTAAGCATAATCAGTTCGACGTGCAGTAGTCTTTTTTGAACAGTATCGGGGAGGGATCAGCGAGAGTGACAGAAAAACTACGTTTACATACATATTCATCGAAATGCTCTACCACCGCATCTCCCCTTACAAGTTTGACCATTTTGTCAGTTGGTTCACTTGACCCGCACAGGTTCAATTTGAAATGTAAACAAATGAATTGATTTTGTGATTTACAACCAATTGAACGTCTTTTTTTAATTGACCAGAAAACAAAACAATAAAAAATCTAGGATTATATCCCTAATTAAAACATCTCTGGATACCGCCTACGCAAGCGCATTCCGAGCGTTTCTTCCGTGCCGCGTCCCATTGGCCGTGCGATTGGATCGTGCATCGAGGATTAAGACATTTGGAAGCATATCAAATGACAGGTTTTAATTTACTCAAGGGAGGTTCAAATTTAACAAAATAATATTTTATTTGTATTATTTACATAATTCCTTCTTAGAAATTAGAACCAGTTTCCTTAGTAAGGAAAAAAAAATATATTTCGTAAAAAATAAGAAAAAAAAAAAAAAAACTGCGAACGCATGTTTCGTGAGTATTCAAAAAAAGTTAAATTGAATTTAATTTATTATACAGATTTAATATATTTTTATTTATTCATTCATATTTTTTGCTTACAAACTACGAGTATAATTATTAATAAAAATAATGTGACCTCACTGGGGTTTCCCGTGCCGAGAACACTTAACAATATACTTTTTTGAAATTACATTTGAGAATAAACAAAGAAGACTAACATAAAAAACAAAGATAATTAACAAATATTCAGACAGTTTTAAAAACAAGGTATTTATGTACATCTGTATTATTTATAATACTTTTATTTCAACGTTTCGGAGTTTTAGTCCAAACACGTATGTTTGCATGTAAAATATGAAACTGGCAGAGGAAGGATAAAAGCCGAGTGAATGCGGTTGAAATGCGATCTCTTAGATGAATGTGTGTGAAATCAATGTATGACAGGGTTACAAATGATGAAATCAGGCGAGAGTGTAAATCTGAGTTTGTTAATTTTTTTAAAAATAAATATTTGCGTTCTTATAAATTACGCAAATATTTAATTTTGACGGCCATTTTCAACGAGTTGTAAATAACTTACCATTAGAAAATGAGAATCAAGCTGGGGAAGAGTGGAAGAACATTATTCTTCGATTTTTAAGAGTTTATTCCATGGTACTGCATACTTTCAGCATGATTAGAAAAGTTAATGTTTAACCGGTAGTCGACCTGCTTAAAAAAAAATTGTTGGACCCTTTGTAGTCTATTAATACTTACATTATAGTAATTTGACCAAATAGGAGTACAGTATTCCACCTGGGGACGAACAAATATTTTGTACAGTTTTTCATATGTCTCTGCATGTTTAAATGGTTTTGATACTGGCATAATAAGTCCGACCATTTTATATAACGCTATATAAATATTAACAAATTACATCAGGGATGGATAATACCTTAAATAAGGGAATATGGATGTCAAGGCATATAAAGAACACAGTTCTGTGCTTCTAATCGGGATATATCATTTTATAGATTTAGTAGTTTAGGCGCATCAAATAATGTTTAAAATTATTTGAGTAGAAATGATAAAGAAGAAATTAGTTTTGAAAATATATTTTTTTAACACATTACTACTGCGTATGAGATTTTAAATAATGTTATTACGTTTATGCAAGCTAAAGAATCTAGCAAAAAGCATTCTTATTGTGAACGTCCCTTCCCTTATATAGATTTCACTTCAACACTTTGAATTTTATCACCTTTTGTCAAATTCAAAGTAATTATTTTTACTTTTTGTAATTTGAAACTTCAAGTGAAAATGTAATAAATTTAATTGGAGAGTTAGTTGAGAATAACCAATTGAAGGGTGATTTTTCAAGTCATAATTTATGAATTTCAAAGTCAGAATGCAAATCTAATCACAATTAAAGGCTAAAATGAATCACAGCTTAAATGAACAAAAACAATCATTCACTATTAAAACATGATGATCTATTTAATTTAATTTTATTTATTTATTTTTAGTTACATTGAGAACATTACTGAGTATCTAACAAATTCTCAACCCATAACAAAATATACGTATTAGATTTATTAAATAGAAAAGAGAAAAAAAAATGTAAATTGTCATGTAAAATTGACATACATATCGTGGGCATACAAGAGAAATTGACCAAGTGACAAAATCAATAATTAACAAATTACAACAGGGATGAAGAATACCCTAAATAAGGTAATATGGAAGTCTAGGCATTTACAGAGCTTATGATCTGTCATTGGCTGGTTTAAGTGACCACTTTACACACTGTGTAACATTCACCATTTTGCCTATGTTTGAACATCCATATTTCTTCAATTCTTCAATTTGTTGATTTTAGTGAAGTTAAAGAGCTGAAACCTTTATTGTTGTGAAGAGATTCATCTGACTTAATTATTTCACATACAACGCCTGAAAACAATTTTTTAATTTTTAAACTTTGTCTTCGAACATTTGGAAAACTCAAATATTGTATTGAAACCAACTGGTCCAAGAGAAGTTCGAATTCTGTTCTACTTTTATAATTATTTTTTCAATTCTATACTTTGCTCAAATACATTAGAGTTGGCAGTAGAACTCTATTGTGAACTGCTAGTTTGCCTCCTACGACAAACATTTGTTTGGTTAAGTAGTTTTCAGCGCACCTTTCACCCTGGTCCCGGCACTCACCCTCTTTTCCATCCCTAGTAAACAAATTTCCCAGATACACAAATTCTTCTACCTGATTCAGAATATCTCCGTTCAGACTGATCTCACATTTAGTTATATTTTCATCCCTTTCAAAAACCATCACTTTGGATTTCTCAACCTTCATAAGCAAATCGCTTTTCTTGCTTCATCGAAGAATTTTGTTACCTAGAGTTGAAGGTCTTCTTGGCTGCTAACATGAAGCACGGCATCATCCGCATACTTGTTGCATAGTTGTTTATAGGCATGATATTACATTTTCAATTCAAATCATTTATTATTTATGAAAATTATTGCCAAATCCCCTTCTTTAATTGGCTATTCTGTTTTAAAGCAAGTAATTTGTTACGAACATTCATCTGTGTATGAGTTATTGGAAGTGAATTAAAATTACCCTCGTCAAAATGGTTGACGCGCCGTGCTGAATTAAACGTTCTTACTAAATTTATAGCACGTCATTAATAAAATACGTCACTCCTCATTGTCCCGTTGCCACGGTCCAACAGCCATTTCTTGGAATCCTTTCTGAGTCCATTAATTTGTCAGAATCCTTTTATTTTAACACTCAAAAGAATGAACCAGAACATTGTATTCTCTTGTTGAGTAATGACATGATCTTATACGAGTTAACACGCTTTAGAGGAAAGGCGGTCTGACTTTTATTCATACAAACGTATTCCCATATTTTCTCAATGGATTTTGGCACTTCTTTGATAATTGGCGTATGCCGATAATTTTATTTTTATTTTTATAAATTGTATGTAATTCATAGGAACTTGGACCATCCAAAAACCCTTAAGATCGCCTACTTTTATCTTGCGTCTTTGGACGTATGGTATGCAAATAGAAACAACAAGAACAACAGGTAAGCAGAGAGGATAGGACGCATCACTCTAACGTTGCATACAGATCTCGTTTCCTCTGCATTTGTTCATTTTCTCATGTACACAATTATTTTCGAAAAAATCACAGACACAGAAAAGTCAGTTCAGTTTTGGCTTGCAAAATACGGGAATATAAGACCTCGATTCTCTCGATTTTAGTTAAGCATAATCAGTCCGACGTTCAGTTGTCACGTATTCGGTCAAGCATCTTTGAGAGAATGACAGACAAAATAAGTTCAAATACCTAATCCTCAACTCAATTTTTTTTTTTAATCTCGAATTATCTCTACCGAAAAATTCATCCTCGGACTGTCGAGGATGACCCACAGACATTGCTTGATAAAACCGTATGGTCTGCGGCGCAATCGCAAATGATTATCGTCGTGCTTAAAAACATGCTAAGCATTTGAGCGATCACAATGAACAATAATGAGCATGCTTAAGTCATCGCAGTCAAAAGTCAATGCGTGTGTAATTTTTTTATATTTTTTTATTTTATTAACATAAACGGCAAATCTGCCTTTTACGAACATTTATAATACTAACATATTTTGCTTAATATATATATATATTATTTTAAAACATGAATTTCCCTACACCCAAGATTTATATAAAAAAAAATTAAACCAAATATTCCAAAAGATTTATATTAAAATATTAACCTAAAAATTATACAGCATATTCAGTAGAAAGTTTAAATAATAAAACATTCTACAGTAAAACAACAAGAAAATCATATGTTCTGTTTCACACAGCTAGGTAAAGTGAAAAAAAAACTCTATAAGTATATATATATTATGAAATGCACGAATAAATAAATATAATTACCATTCACCATCTTTGAAAAAGTTCAAAAGGTTTGTTCTATAGGAACAATACCCTACACTAAATATATCAGATACGTGGGAATAACTATTGCCGAGTTCATGAAGTCTGTTTAATACGGCATTTCAAGTATGCACTGTCCGTGAATTGTTGCTACAAAACGGTGGCACCTGTCTAGTCATTCTTCCAGGCACTCTGAAGTTGATGAGAGATAATCTCTAAGTCAACGCTTGTGTCGGTTTGTTTTTTACTTGCGAAAAATCGGCGTTTACTACAAAAAATAATACAATATATGCATTTGCAAAATAGTAAGGAGTATCTAATAGAGATAAGTGAAAATTAAATTACAATTATTATGGCGACTGCTTTTCTTGATATTACGCTTGCCGACCGCCGGCTAAACGCAATAAATACCATGATAAATAATGAATAAATAAGTAAAAATTGCAGTTTTGGAATATCTTCCAGGATTATGCGTCGCGAAAAGTAAATATTTTAGTATTTGATATTCGGTCTTCACGGATGTTCCGTTGTGATCGCGAATACAATAAACAACCATGGTGAGAAATTGTTATCACGTCGCTTAATAGCACGTCGATAGTCATTTGTGATTGAACTACTGGTGGTCTTCGTATTGTGTGCCGGCACCTTCTCTGCTGAAATCAAAAGTTCTTACACGAAAAAAAAACTTCTGCTTTAACCTGCTCATAAACGTCTGTGTTTTTTTTCTCAAACGCGTATGTATTGTTTTTTTAATATGTTGCTTGTATTTTTTTATATTTGACATACTTGCGTAAAAACTAAGCTGATATATTACGCGTGGGTGGCAGAGAGCCGTGACAATGTATCATTTATTTTCAAAGGACCACACAAAAGGATATATTCAATTTATTAAGCTTTCTGATTTCTGGCAACAATGCCCGCTACGGCAGACAATTGTTTAACAAAAGAGTTAATAAATGGGGCTTAAACTTTGAAATAAGCGCTCTTTTTACCATTTAAATTATATTTGTCTCTCGATGTTATTAAATATTTGTATATAACCAGACTTCTTCCAGAATCGTGGAAAGACGGGAGTGTTGTCAAGTTACGGAAGGTGTTGACCTCGCTCTTTCGTGACATTGGTCGTGGGGAGTCAGAGAAGTTGATGCATGCCGCGGATTGGAGATCCTTACTGGATGTCGAAAATAAAATATAAAAATAAGGAATAATTTTAAAAATATATTATAGATGACAACCATGAAGTTTCGCATAAATAAATTGTCTATGTTTTGATGAATGTATGTATTAACATATTACAACAGAGATGAAGAACATTTAAGAGAAGGTAATATAGAAGTCTACGCATCTACAGGGCTTATGATCTGTCATTGGCTGGTTTAAGTGGCCACTTTACACACTGTGTTACATTCACCATTCTGCCCATATTTGAACATCTATACTCCTTCAATTCTTTCATCTGTTGATGTTTGTAAAGTTAAAGAGCTGAAACCGGCGTACGGGTGAGATTCGTGTAATTGAATAATTTCACCCACATACTAGGCAATGCCCGAAAATCTTATTTTTTAAAATTTCTGTACTTCTTCATGGACCGGTGGATTTATCAACAATATTTTTAGTTTGTCCAAATTTCTGTAGATAAGTACTGGATTCAACTCCCTGGGGAGCTGTTAATATTAACATATGATAATAATAACATATGTTGATAATGACATATGTTAATATTAACAGCCCCAGCGAATTGAATCCAGTCCTTGTCTACAAAAATTTTGACCAACTAAAAATATTGTTGAGTTTCCTTGTCCGCCTCGTGGACAAATGGTTAGTGCGTTGAATGTTAAAAAAGCCAATGTTAATGTGTGCCAGTCAGTCAACCGAGTAAACATACGAATTTTGTTTGTGTTAGTAGGCACACTATAAATGTTTGGATAATTTATATGGCGCCATTTTCGTAAAAATCACCTCAAGGGCGCTGTACAATAAATAAATATCCCAGCACGTCTTGCAGCTACAGAGCGTATGGTTGGGATTATAGTTCCTCGTCTCCATTTATGATATAAAACAATTATGATATATAGGAGCTAGATTACAGCACGTCTTGCAGCTACATAGCGCATGGACAGTAAGAAATCTAGCCCCTATTTACATTTTTTTATTTATTTTATTTGACAATAAAGTTTTGAGTTTAAGCGATATATTAAAAAACAATTTTTTCATTAAAAAATATTAAAATTTTATAAGTTAGATTATAACAAGTCTTGCAGCTACAAAGCGCATTGACGAGTGGAATTTCAGCAACATAAGAATGATTAAAAAAAGTTTACAAAAAAATTTAACAATATATCGAGCAAAGAACTAATAAGTTTGTCAATTAAGTAAACATGTAACAGCACAAAGAGAAAACGATAAAAAACTATGTTTGAGTATGTCCAAATGCTTGCAGACCGGCTTGATTTCCTCCCTAGGGAGTTATTAATATTAAAATTTATTTCAACAGAGAGGGAAAACATTTTTGAAAAGGGAAAATGGAAGTCTAGGCTTTAACAGGGCTTATGATCTGTCGTTGGCTGGTTTAAGTGGCCCCTTTACACACTGTGTTGCCTAGTGGGTGATTTGGTTCAGCCGGATGAATCTCACCCACGTCATAAAGGTTTCAGCTCTTTTACTTCACAAAAGTCAACAGATGGAAGAGTTGAGGAAATGTGGATGTTCAAACATGGGCAGAATGGTGAATGTTACACAGTGTGTAAAGTGGCCACTTAAACCAGCAAATGACAGGTCACGAGCCTTATAAATGCCTAGACTTTCATATTTCCTTCTCAAAAATGTTTTTCCTCTCTGTTGAAATAAATTTAAAGATACAAAACTGAACAAAGATACCATTACCAAAAGGGAAAGTCACAAAACTCAATTTTATTTAAAGCAATTAAAAAGTATTACGAAATGGAAAAAAATATTTATGAAGAAAAAAACATATCAAAATTTAAAATAATGGTCAAGACATATGTGATAAACAATTTATAAATTAAATATATTTGCAATGTTATTATTAGAACACACATAACAATATGTATGATATGTGTGCCCTACTTTAAGATTTAAATAAAATAAATAAAAAAATAAAACTTTATGTCACGCACACATAAGGCTTTTGGTGATTTGATCACACTGACGATTTATGTAATGGGAAACTTAATTAACTGTCCGCCGTACATTAATCATCAAATGAAAGTTTGAATATTATCCAATCAACACTGTGGGGTAATTATGAAATGGCTCAGTATAATAGGCACCAATCCTGTCAATATCCTGCGAATCTTTAATCCTAACTCCCGACCCACGTTATGAAGGATTCATAATTTGCATAAAGGTCAGGACTTTTTCCTTCGTAGGGGTCGTAAACCTTACCCAGCTAAATTTTTAATACCATTATTTTTTTAAAAATTATTATTTTTTCTTCAATGTAGGTATAATTGACACGCTTATTGAAAGACAAAATATTTTATTTATTTCATTTTATTTTATTTTATTTGGGAAATCAACAGTTCTATATACATATTTAGAGTAAACAAACAGATATAGTGTATAAACTCTGAACTAATAACAGATTTCCACAAAGCATGATTCCCTCATTTTGCGTGCGTTTTACCAGACTACAGCCTTAAAGGAGCGTTGTTTTTTACTGCTACTACTACTACTACCATCACGCCATTTTCCCGTAGGGGTAGGCAGAGAGAATGGACCGCCACACACGTCTATCCTGACATACAATCCTAGCCTCTTCCACATTCATACATCTTGTCATACGTACCCTACGGTTCTGTCTGCTTTTGACATTACCAGACTTAAGATTTTGGTTTATCTGATCATGCCACGTCTTCCTTGGTCGTCCTCTTCTCACGTTGCCATTCATACTTGTTTTACCATTCTTTCGTCGTCCATTCGTTCTACGTGACTGAACCATCTCAGAGACCCTTTCTTAATTTTATTAATTTTTTAAAGCCTTCCAAATGTGAAGGTGGCTATAAACTGGCATGTTGGTTTTATATTTTTGCGCAACAAGGTGAAGGCATATAGTGAGTTTTGCATGTTAGTTTAATTAGTGTCCTGACGAAACCGGTAGATACAGGAAATGCGGGTACTGGTTAGTACAAATATTTAATCACATTTAGTAAAATGTTTGACTATGTCAATGCTTTGAATATTAATAATATGAATAATTAAGTAAAGGATGCAATGCAAATTGTCTTGATACCCACGGGTCACTGAATTTCTCCTAAACGGCTGAACCGATTTACGTGCGGTTTTCGGCGAAATGTATATCTTTGCGCTGCGCGTGTTCGTTAAAATTACGATCGAATCTGCAAGCTCAGGCGGGTGTGTGGTAAAACGATGTATGATACGTGCACAAATGTCGAGATCCGTGAAGCGTGTAAGGCTGAGACATGCATTATCGACAGAATCAAGGAAGGGGTGCTGCGTTGGTTTGGACATGTAGAGCGAATGAACAGCGAAAAAACGGCTAAAAGGACCTACGATGCGAATGTTCATGGATGCAGAAAGACATGGCACGATCAAGTCCATCAAATACTTAAAGATGAAAATGTCAAATGTAAGAACAATCGGTGTGCGTGCATGAGTAGATGTATGAATGTAGAGGAAGCGAGAAAGATAGAGTGATATGGCGTCCTATCCTCTCTACCTACCCCTACGGGGAAACGGCGTGATGGTTTGTTTATTTTTTTGTTTGCCAACGTAACACAGGGCTCTTGGCCTCATAGAGTTTGGGACACATAAAAAAAAAAAAATATGTAAATCTTTATATTATTTTTTTCAGCACAATACCAGGAGGCCCAATTAGAGTGGTGAATAACACCACAGAACATATAAATATGTATAAATTAATACTACAGCTAATATTCTTTTCGTTCTAATTCTCAAAGCACCCTCTTAATAGCCATCCATCCTCTTGCTTAGCCACCATTCTGCCTATATGTATTTAATTTCCAAATTCACGTGTGGCATTTAATGATTTAAATAAAAAGGGACATTAAAAAATCCGAGTTTAATTTCTCGCCAAACCAATCAAATCATGAAATTGTATCCATAAAAAAAATTACCGCGGTCGCCAATTTTCTCTATACTTTTATTCTCTATAGTGGGCCAACACGCATGCGAATGTAATATTAAAACCGAGCATATATAGAAAACCGAAAACGCCATGCGTGCATATGTAAGTTCTCTATCCCTGGCTAGTATTAATGAAGATCGATTATGTCGGCTCTGGGATTGAAATTTAATACCCACATTTATCAGTATAGTGGGTAGAGACGTTGAGAGAAACATGCCACATTTTGTTGTTCGGCAATCGTTTGAACATAATATATATTATTATGAAAGATTTATTCCTATGTTTCCATTCTTTACTCTCCGTAAAAATTGATAATTAATTTTATTTCACAAATAAACTAATTTTTACTTTTATAATTTGAGCATTAAAATCCCAACTCCCCTCACATATCTGGATTTCTTGTAGCGGTCCTGTGACCTCTTTTCAGATCCGCACATTTCAAAAACAGATTTGAAGAATTAATTAACGGATAGGTATTGAAAAGATAATTTATTCTTTACTATTAACAAATTGCAACAGGAATGAAGAACATTTGGGAAAAGGAAATATAGAAGTCTCGGCATTTGCAGAGCTTATGACCTGTCATTGTCTGGTTTAAGTGGCCACTTCACACACCGTGTACCATTCACCATTTTGCCCATGTTCAAACATCCATATTACTTCGATTCTTAATGAGCTGAAACCTATTGTTGGAAAGAAAATAAGTATAACCGTCAAAAGTGTCATATTTTCAGTGGCACAAATTGTACAAGATGGTCTCAGTAATATAACTAGACTCATTTCTATCATTCATTGAGTGGCATAAATAGTATTAGTTAGTTGTAGAAGTATAAGTAGACTCATTTCTATCATTCATTGAGTGGTACAAATAGTATTAGTTAGTTCTAGAAGTATAAATGGACTCATTTCTATCATTCATTGAGTGGTACAAAGAGTATTTGTTAGTTCTAGAAGTATAAGTAGACTCATTTCTATCATTCATTGAGTGGTACAAATAGTATTAGTTAGTTCTAGAAGTATGAGTAGACTCATTTCTGTCCCATTTTTAATGGTTCAAGTAGTATATCTGAAATATTTCTGTTATTTGAACAAATGACTTGAATCTTGTAACGCAAATGAAATTATCTGTTAATAATAACCCATTTTGCAAAATATGAGTTCTGTAGCTAAATAATTGGGTTCATAAAAACGTTTTTTTGCTCTCCTGAAAAGTTGCACTTTTGAAGTCACTCTCTTGTGTCCGCCCATCAAAAATAAAATACTGATCACTTTGCTTTTATGCAACAAATCCTCGAAAAAGGCTGGATTTCGTGTACCAATGCAGTGCCCCATGGACCGCTGGGTGCTAAGAAAGAAATGACGCTGGTGACGACGATGATGGGTCCATCATATCATGACGAATGATTTGTTTTCGCTGACAAGCGAGTCACTTGTCAAGGGCTCGTGTTAAATGGCTGGCATGAATATCGTCCTCCCACTTCACTCCATACAACTTCTCCGTCGCAATAAATCACGCCAGGATGTATAGTACATTCCTCATTAACTCCCACGCCTTGATCCGATCACTTTAAATACGAAATAATAAAATAATTCCTAACTAAATTATAGTTGTAAAATAAAACTGGTTTTGGTGTAAATCTACACCGATAACGAAATCGAGAGAAAGGGGCATTAATGAAGAAATCTTGACCGATCGGGGCCGCGATTACAAACGCTATCCTTATGGGTACATATCGAGATGTACAAAGCTAAATCTATATTTATACTAGTGATACATTCCCACCTATCATATCTATCATGTATATTTATTTAAAACTCAAGTACAAAAACTAAGTACTTTGGCTGACTTATTGTTAAAAGCAATATTTTCCAGCCAACCAAAAAACAGACTGGTCAAAAGAAGAGATTGGTCAAAATTGTCAACTAAAAAACATAAATTTATATTTAAAAAATATTACAACAGAGAGGTAAAACATTTTTGAGAAGAGAATATGGAAGTCTAGGCATTTACAGGGCTTATTACCTGTAATCGGCTGGTTTAAGTAAGCGTTGAAATTTTTCACACAGGTATATAGGAGCGTTAGGACTATGAAGTACATTGAACAGAAGTGAGAGGGAGTGATAGTCTCTCCGCTGTCTAATTTTGAGCCATTTCAGTTGCCTACTATAATCAGAAATGTGGTCATATTTCCTAAGACCAAAAATGTACCTTATGCATGTATTCTGAAGTCGTTCAAGTTTATCGAGTTGCTCACAACTTAAATCAGTCATGGAAACATCAGCGTAATCTAGAATGGGTAGTAGTAATGCTTGTACAAGAGTGCATTTAGTACTAATGGGTAAGAATTTTTGCAACCTTCTAAGTGAGTGTAGACTGAAAAATATTTTGCGGCTTAATTCATTAGTATGAGCTCGCCAGCAGAGATGTTCATCCATTAGTACTCCTAGATAAATCAAGTAATTTTTTCCTTATACGGGTGGTAATTAGATATCAATATTTTCGAAGCTAGACAGGAGAGGACTAAAAGAAATATTGTTAATTTGGTTATTATTTTTTTCATTTTTTCTTTAAAATTATATTCTAAAAAAAAAATAATACTAAAAAGTTAGAGGTTAAAACTTAGTTGTTTTATTAAAATTTATTCCTTTTAATTTTTATCCAATACCTGGGGAGTTAAGACTCTTCCACTTATCATACAGCCTTTACCCTGAGATCTTAGGAATTTGGAGAGCCTTCTGAAGATATTCGCCCAAGAAAAAGTTCTCAAGTGTGGCCACTCAAATCAATGGGGTCTTTGTTGAGAAATTCAAGTATTTCCATTGAACTCACCTCAGAGGTCAACATGCATAAGCTTGGTGCTTTTAGATATTTTATTAAATGTATTATTTTGCGTGCAATTGTTATTTATTAACGTGGCTTTGCATACTCGTCATCCTCTTACGTGAACCCAATGATGGACACTACAAAGGAACTCCAAATGCACGTACCTCGATCATAACTTGATGGTAAGGTTATCAGGCTTACGCTTCAGGTACAGAGAGAATGCAATTGAAAAGTATTATTTTATTTTTATTTTATTAACATAAACGGCAAATCTGCCTTTTACAAAAATTTATAATACTAACATATTTGGCTTAATATATTTTTTTTTTGTAAAAATATAAACTTCCGTATACCCAAGGTTTAAAAAAATAATTTTACCTAAAAAATATATAAGATTTATATTAAAAAAATTAACCTCAAAATTATACAGCATATTCAGTAGAAAGTTTAAATAATTTAAGAATAAATGTAAAAAACAAAATGAAAAAATAAAACATTGTACAGTAATACAACAAGAAAATACAGCTGGGCAAAGTGAACAAAAAACTGTATATATTATGAAATGCATGAAAAAATAAATATAATTACCATTCACCATCTTTGAAAAAGTTCAAAAGGTTTGTTCTATAGGATCAATTCCCTACACTAAATATATTAGATACGTGGGAATAACTATTACCGAGTTCATGAAGTCTGTTTAATACGGCATTACAAGTATACACTGTCCGTGAATTGTTGCTACAAAACGGTGGCACCTGTCGAGTCATTCTCCCAGGCACCCTGAAGTTGATGAGAGATAATAGTTCAGGGCAATCCCATATTGAATTTACCATTTCGAATAAATTTAAAAGGTCCATAATTTTTCTTCTTTCGTTAAGTTTATCTTGGTAAATTCAATTCTTCTGTACGTGTGATGTCACTGAACTACTCTTAAATGGCTTAACCAATTTATGTGCGGTTTTTAGCGAAATGTAGATCTTTGTGCCGCGCAGAATAAAAGGTTGTTGTTTTGGAATGTTTACAAACAACATTAACTTTTTATGGATCTCAATCAGATTCTTAGCTTACATTCCTTATAATTTTTATAATTTTGCTGGATTTTCGGTAATACTAAAATAATATTAACTGACATTAAATATATTTTTGAAAATCACATTCATGTATAAAGTGCACCCCTGTTGGTAAGAATAGCCGAGTTTGACATTTGCAAAAAGAATTATATATTTGCAAATGAATTATTATATGTTTTGGAATTCAACCATAAACAAGTACTTAGGTACCTACTTACATTAAATATTTGAATATTAATTATTTTTAGTTTTGAAATTAAATCATAAACTAGTACCAAAGTATCTACTTATCAATGAAAAGTCTTTTTCCAAGCTAATAACAGGTAAGCCAACGTTTGGACAGGACAACGTCTGTAGGGTCCGCTAGTGTACAATAAATACTTTAGAGGAACTGCTCGTACGAGGTTAAGCTCAATTATAGGTTACTAACCATAAAATTAAAAATAGTCCAAAAGGAGCGTAAAATCATATTTGAATACATCAGACTGTGTCCAATAATCTCCCCACTATGCCCCACTTTCACCGCGCGCATTCGTGATATCGCAGCGTAATGTTGCACTATGGAAAAATTATAATTATAACACAAATGTAAGGTAAAAAAAGGCAATCTGTTAATTTCTCATTGGTTATTTAAAAAGTTCAATTTTATTTTACATAAAACGGATATTTGTATATGATGTTTTATAATGTTTAATGTTTTAAAGATAATGTCGGTTAAATTGCCACTACAGAGTTGTTTAATCCGAAGTCCAATTTTCATTCGTTCTCTCATTAGATGAGCAAAGTAGGGTAAACAAAATTACTGCCCTAGCAACACTAACGAAATTTCCATTTTGTTTTTTCGACAATCGGACAGATAGAAAAATAATTCAATGTTTAAGTAATGCATTTGCTACATACACATTTATTTGCTAATTACACATGAAACGTGATCCCATCTTGTTTCTTTCAGATCCTAGCAGTATTTCTACACTTTAAAAGGACACAACACGGCATAGTTGAATTAAAATCAGGAGTTGCGTACTGAGCGACGTCTACAAATAAACTAATGGGTCAAAACGTAAACCTACTCATTTATGAGTAGTTTAGTCGCCTTCTGTTTGATGTGCGTATGCGGTTTCTGAACTATTCTTTATTCTATGTTACTAACAAATGCTTATGTCGTTTCGCGTCTGGATTACTGTCATGGAATATACGCAAATCTCCCAAAATATCAAACTAATAAACTTCAATCTGTTTTCAATGCAGCAGCGAGGCTTATTACGGGAGTAAAATAATATTCTCACATCTCACAACATCTTCGAGATTTGCACTGGTTAAAAAGCCCAGAGAGAATAAAATACACTCTTTGCTGGACAGTATTCAAATCCCTTCATGAAATGGCTCCAAAATACCTATCGGACCTTTGTATTAGGGAAAATACATGTCAAAGAAAATCTACTCTTAGGTCAGCATTTGATTCAGGAAGAGGAAAACTTGTCGAAATCCGGCGCTCCCCAAACACTAGATTTGGAGGTCGTGCTTTTGCCGCCGCCGGCCCCTCTGCCTGGAACCGATTGCCTTCAAACTTACGAATCATCGACAGTCCCAGTCAGTTCAGATCCCAATTAAAATCCCACTTCTTTAGACTATCATACCCTCAATTTTAAATCTGGACATATAATATATCACTTAAGTTTAGTTTGAATGTGAGTTTAGGTATGCAATTGAAAAGCGCCCTTGAGGTGATTTTTTACAAAAATGGCGCCATATAAATCAGCCTTTATTTTAATTTTATTTATTTAATAGTATAATTATACATTTTTACAATTTAAAAAAAAAAAAAAAAATACTTGTTATATTTTTACTGAAACTAAAATCCCACCAAGCCACTTTTTGTAGCTTGTTGGTGAAGATTATATTTATACTAACTTAATAATATTATTTACATTTATAAAAACAATGAAAAAAAGATAAAAATTAACAGCCGGAAAGATCAGAATAAATATGTTTATACAAATAATAATACATAAATTTATTTTTTAAATACAAGAAAATATATGAAAAATTAAAATATTTTCACCTAAGCTACTATTCATATATAAACTCTTGATCGAGTAGCCACTCTCTTATTTTGCTCTCGTTACAATGTGAGTTAAATTTAAGTTCTTTTGGTAATAAATTAAAAATTCTAGGTACTAAATATTTGAGAGTTCTATATCCATACTTATTACATACTTTTGGTACTACCGAGCCATCATTAGACGTGAAGCGTGTATTATGGTTATGTTTGAGAGGAAACTTAAATGTATTACTATTAAATTGTTCCAAAGTGATGCAAAGCCACAGTAGTCCTCGAACAGGCAGAGTTTTGATTGTTTTGTACAGGAGATTATTATTACTTCTTTGTTCGTAAATCTATACAGGTACAATTCGCTTAACTATAGAATACTGAAGACCCTGGATCATTTTAATATTAGTTTTAGTCGAATGTCCCCACCACTTTATACCATATCTTATTATTGATTCTACTAAAGAAAAATAAATAATTTTAAGAGTGATTTTAGGCAAAACAAAAGATAACTTATAAAAAGTACTCACCAGAGTCCGCAATCGATCACAAAGTTTAAATATATGACGATCCCATTTAAAATTATGATCAATAAATAATAATATTATTATTGCGGATTGCCTAGGTTCTGCAGTGCCTCTGAAATGTTTACAGCTGGACGAATAAACCCTCGCTGCCCTACTTCGCCAAAGAGCCTGGAGCCTATGGGAACGCCTGAAAAACTCTAATAACGAAATTCTCCAAGCCACTGCAGGGTGGATCCATTCACCGTTGTTCGAGCGATGGCGCGATATGTTAAGACCACCATAAGTGCTGCAATATAAAATTTTATTTTATGTTTATATTTATGTTTATTGTTATATTTATGTTTATTGTTGTATTTTTATTTATATTTTTATTTTCATGTTTATATGGTAGAATTGGCTCTGCACTATATAGCCATTTTACTGAAAAAAAAATAAAAATAAAAATTTATTTTTTATTTTTTTATTATAAACGAAGATACTTTAAATGTTAATGAAAATATGCTAATTTTCGTACACGAATATCGGTTGATTTTCCATTGTTATTGGGGCCCAGATCTTGTCTCGATGTCCCCTATGTTTTTCGATGCTTTTTAAAATTATATTTAAATGTTTTAACTGTACTTATATTGTAATATTCAGTCCTATGAATTTGTTTAAATGCACAACAAAATAGCTACACACGTGCGTTTCCAGAAATTATCAACTTAACAGCCAGTGGGCCACATGGCGACGGTATCTACCTACTGTCTACAAAAGCTTCTCTTCGGACATCTATGTCCCTTTGTTAACCATGGAGTTGAAGCAGTGTTTGACCACATTTCTGATTATCGTAGGCAACTGAAATGGCTCAAAATTAGACAGCGGAGAGACTATCACTCCCTCTCACTTCTGTTCAATGCACTTCATAGTCCTAACGCTCCTATATACCTGCGTGAAAAATTTCAACGCTTATCAGTTCATGGTTTACTTCTTCGTTCTCATTCTCAAGGCACTCTCTTAATACCCATACACAATTCCTCTTTCTTCTCTAACTCATATAGTGTCCATGCGGCTCGATTGTGGAATCATCTCCCATCCACCATCAAAGATGTTACTACATTATCTCTGTTTAAATCACGTCTGAAGAAACATCTCCTTTCTCTTCCTTAATCTCTCCTCCTTTCCTTTTTCCTCTTTCCTCTTTTTCCCCATTGAGTAATAGTTTTGATTAAAGGTAATTTATAAACAAATACGTTTATTTCTATTTTTATATACTTTTAGCTTTTTAATCTTTTTTTTTCAATTGAATATGCCCTGTAACTTGAATTATAAAAACAAAACTTTTATTTTATTGGTTGGTTGGAAGAAATTGCCATTTGGCAATAAGCCTGCCAATGTACAAATAACATTATGTACAAAAAGTTAAATAAATAAAATTTTATTTATTTAATTTTTTATTGCTTACTTCTTGGCATGAACACTTGACAAACATACTACTATGCTCTATTTTTTGTAAATTTATTGATATCATTTTAACTTTGCTAGAATTCCACTCGTCCATGCGCTTTGTAGCTGCACGATGATTGGTTATCTAGCTTTCATATATCAACTTAAAAATACCAAAATTTTGTAAATGGGGTCTAGAATTCCAATCGTCTATGCGCTTAGTAGCTGCAAGACGTGTTGTAATCTTATATTGTTCATACTATTTAATTTTTTTTAAACATCATTGGTTCACTAAATTTATTTGTCAATTTTTAAAATGTGTAAATGGGGGCTCAATTTCTAATTGTCTATTCGGTCTGTAGCTGCATGACGTCCTGTAATCTAGCTCCTATCTGCTATAATTTTTGATTGATCTTAATTGAAAACGAGGAACTAGAATCCCAACCGTCCATGTGCTCTGTAGCTGCAAGACGTACTGGGATATTTATTAATTGTACAGCGCCCTTGAGGCGATTTTCACAAAAATGGCGCTGTATAAATTATCCAACTATCTATCTATCTAATTTCCGAAAATAAATATATATATATAAATCTGCGTGTGATTTTAATTACTAAACGATTAGATTTGATTAAGTTAGTATCGATAACAGATAACAGATAACACTCTCATGCAGCGAATCGAGAAGTGACCCGATCGCGATGCTCGGCAAGCGTAATTTCTCGAGCACCGACCGGTTCCGAGAAACGAGATGGATATCTGTTGATGTTATCAGCCGGGCTAAAGATGTGTCACTTTGACGTTACGTTTTGTTCGGGACAACTGAGCACTGAGCCTGTGCGCTCACTTGAGCCGCACCGAAGGACTAGCACACTCTCTGAGCTACAATCGTCGATTATGAGAACCGGGTTGTGGACGATGTGCTCCAGTGATGGTGTATTGGACTCGCAAATGAAAGCTCCTGGGCCTCGATTATGATGGGAAGATAAAGACGTCATACCTTCACCTTGACAGTTATAATAAATAATAATATTTGGCTGATTTATATACCGCCATTTTTGTAGAAAATCACCTCAAGGGCGCTTTACAATTGTATATCTAAACTTACATTCTAACTAAACTTAAGCGATACATTATATTTCCAGATTTAAAATTGAGCGTATGATAGTCTAAAGAAGTGGAATTTAAGTTGGGATCTGAACTGACTGGGACTGTCGATGATTTGTAAGTTTGAAGGCAATTGGTTCCAGGCACATTTTCTTTGACATGTATTTTCCGTAATATAAAAGTCCAATAGGTATTTTGAAGCCTTTTATAAAATATTTAATTTTTCCTTTTTTGAATCTCTTATTATTTTAATGTGTAGTGACAACACAGCACCGTAACTCGAAGGTGTATTTAGGACAGTAAGGGAAAGGTTAATCATCGGTGTGGCCATTATACAAAGCATAGTGTCGTATTAAAAAAAATAAAAATCCGCAAACGATCCACTTTCTAGGGGGTAGAGAATATCCAGAATACCAACCCAGGTCTTCACACGTAAATTCTGACTTGCATTCGAACGTCTTCTGGGTGCGTAAAATTGTGAATGAGATCTCGCTCTAGTATGTTATTGGGAACTTGCAAACGGATCTGTTTTAGTGTATTTGGAGTATGGTGTGATGCAGCCCTTTGCTTGATTCTTCTTGATAAGACTTGTTATGTAATCCATTTATAATACTTGATACGACCAGATAATGTCAAATTTGTATCGAATTAAAAAGAATTTATAAATGTTACATATTCCTTTCTCTAGAAACTTTTATTCCGCTGCCCACTCGTTCGGAAAAATAATATTTAATAAATTACACACATGCACACATCGATGCACAAAGAAAAAATTAAAAGTACAGTAAGCTTCAATAATATTTGTATATTTGTCGGCCTCGTGGTTTAATGGTCAACGCGTAAGCCTGCCATGAAAGAGGTCTCGGGTTCGATTCCCGACATGGTTAAAATGATTTTTTTTAAAATTTAGTTTTTTAATTTATTTTTTTTGTTTTTTTACAATAAACATAAGTGATAAAACAGAGTATTAAAAAAATAAAGCATAGTTAAATAGCAACAAAATACATATCAATAGTAAAAATAGTAAACAAAAAAATCCCACAAAGGCATGGCCTGTTCGTGGGTATAGAAGAAAATGTTAATGAATGTTTCCTCCTATAATAAATAATAGACAGTTATAATTTTTGTGTAACATAAGTAAGAAAATGTAAAATATTCTGTAAAAGATTATATGGCATTTTTTTTTCGTAGTAATTAACAAAGGAAATAAAAAATATTTTAAAAAAAACACTAAAATTTTCCTTATTATTAAAGGGCAACAAAATAAATCATAGAAAAAAAAGAGTTCATATCTTTAGTTTGAATCCAGGATAGTGCAGGTTTTTTAAAAGAAGGGAAATGTTGAAAGTTTGGAATCAATGAAATATTATCAGTAAGAAAAGCATTAAAAAATTTTGGGCCAATAAAATATGCATGTCTCTGTGCGAGCCTCGTTTTACAATGTGGTATTTCTAACACACTATTCCTTCTTTGACTTGATCTATTTGAATTGCTTGTAAATAAATTTTGGTTTTTAAATATATATTTTAAACATTGAAAACAATTGATTTGTCTTAGGTCTAAAAGTTTAGCTTCTTGGAACAATTTAAAAGGGTGTTTTCACACTAGAATATTTCATAGTCCCTGGACTGGTACCTGAAGCGTAAGACTGAAGATACGCTGTGATTGGTGTACCAAAGACGATCGTTAAGCGTACCGTCTAGGAGATTTCCAAAAGTCATGCAAAATTTATGTTCAAGCGAGCATTTTTTGCTTAAATTGGGATTTATTGGAGTTTACTATCACTTTTTATTACAGAAGCCTATTTAAAATAGAAATGTGAACTATTATAAATGTTAATGACGTAAGGAACGCGGACTAATTATTTGCGGTCATTCCATTGGCTTGTTTCGATCATATGATGTCGATATTACAAGTAGGTAGAACATACCGAGGTAAGATACATATAGTACAGAAGTTAAGTATACCATCTTGATATAAACAGATGAAGATAGCGTTCAAAATCGAGGCACTGGAGTCTATTTAATACAACATTACAAGTATACACTGTCCGTAATTGTTGCTATAACTCGGTGGTACCTGTCCAGTATTTTTCCAGGTACCCTAAACTTGATGAGAGATCACAGCTCTGGGCAATCCCATATTGAATTTACAATTTTAAATCAGTTCGATAAGTCTATAATTTACGAGTGGAGGCGTATATAAAAAAAAAATATAAAAAAAAAATAAAAAAAAAAAAAAAAAGTCTATAATTTTTCTTCGATCCTTAAGTTTTAACAAATATAATGTTTTTAATAAAAAAATTGTATTAACATATTACAACAGAGATGAAGAAAATTTAAGAAAAGGTAATATAGAAGTCTAGGCATCTACAGGGCTTATGACCTGTCAATGGCTGGTTTAAGTTGCCACTTTACACACTGTGTAACATTCACCATTCTGCCTATATTCGAACATCTATATTCCTTCAATTCTTTCATCTGTTGATGTTTGTGAAGTTAAAGAGCTGAAACCTTTATTTATGCGGGTGAGATTCATCTAATTGAATTATTTCACCTACATACTAGGCAACGCCTGAAAATGTTATTTTTTCAATTTCTATACTTCTTCATGGACCAGGTAATTTATCAACAATATTTTTTTCTTAAATGTTCTTCATCTCTGTTGTAATATGTTAATATAAACAGCTCCCCAGGGAGTTGAACCCAGTCCTTGTCTACAAAAATTTGGACAAACTCAAAATATTGTTAAAAAATTGTAATTCGAAAATTCATGACTGATTCCAAGATTAAAATTCACATGCCTTAAGAAAGTTTTTTGAACTCTATCCAGATAATTTTGGTGACAGTTGTAGTAAGGAGTAAGGAGTCCATATTGTAGAGTTATACTCTAACTGGCTTCTCACTAATGAAGTATACATCAACTTCAAAGTGTTTATGTTTTTGAATTCCTTAGTCACTCGTAACATAAAGCCTAAGATTTTAAGTGATTTACTAGTAATGTTGTTTATGTGACTAATAAAGGATAATTTTTGAGCAAAAACAACGGAATTTACAAAAGAGCTAAAAAAACAGAATTAAATACTGTGTGGCTGTGGTGTAACGCTAGTCTACATAGGATAAAATATTTTATATAAACATCTCTCTTATTTATTTAAATTTTTTGTAATATTTTAATGGACATTTTAACATGGGATTTGGAAAGTAAATTTTGTAAAAATATGCTGTATTTGAATACAAAAAAATATTTATCCTCGCTACGCGAAAAGAGTGTCCGCTAATTCAGCAACACATATGTATAAGAAAGAGCACGAAGATAGAACTCATCACAAGGAAGACAGAAACGCTGTTCTATGGCAGGTGTTAGTGTGAAAGAGACAAAAACAAAAGTAAGTAAAGTGTAAAATAGATTCAGATTTCAGCCGGTTGATAACAGTGATGGGAAACGCACGCGCGTAATCTGAGCGGCGTATTTATGAATCTTAATTTATTTTACTATAACAGGGCTAAATTATATGTTTATTTGGACAAATAATGGAAAAGGGATTATTAAACAGTTGTCTCCATGTTTTTTTTTTTCAATTTTTGAACTTTAAATTATTCCGTCTTTTACTAGTGGTAACACGACGTTACATCACCGCGCGCAAAGGGATTATTTATCACAGTCTTTTAAGAGTTAATGTAAATGTGTAAAGTGGCCAGTTTAACCAGCCAACGACAGGTCATAAGCTCGGTAAATGCCAAGACATCCTTATCCGAATCTCTAAATTTTTTTCCATCCCTGTTGTAATTTGTTAATCTTAATGACTCCCCGGGGGTCGAAATTCAGTCTTTTGTCGCGAACATTTAGACGAACTCAAATTATTGTAAATAAAGTTGTTTTTACTCTGCAATATTTTTTATTGTTCTCGGCACGGCACACACAGCCGTGTATTCTTCACCCGTCTGGACTCAGAAAAGTACGTAATTTAAAGACTTATTTTTTGATATTCAGCCCACGCTCGGAATCCAGAAATGTCGACTGCTTCTAGAAAGAAATGCGAATTTCATAAAATGATATGCAAATCGCTCCGAATGCCTCGGGCGAAACTTTTACAATCTTACCGGTTTTGAACTGATTTCTTTAAACTATTTTTTCGCAATTGCCACGAAATAAGCACGGATTTTTTTGAAATTTTGTTTTATCTGCATAGCATTTTTTTTCATTATAAAATCTCCCTTGTTTATCGATTTTTTATTTATTTATTTAAATTTATTCTACACATTGTAATTAATTAATTTATTTATTAACGGACATTGTCCATGTATACAATTTATAGGGTTTAAATATTACAATAAAATAATAGTTTGAAACATTCAAAAAAAGAAAAGAAGCATTGACAAACATAAGGGACATCGAGACAAGATCTGGACTATTTATTTAGTGCTCGTTTAAATCGTTGTAAACTCAAACCAAAAAAGTCCAGATCTTGTCTTGAGTCAACAATACGACAAAGACGGGTCATTGGAGAATTAAGGCCATAGTTTGTTCTATGCTGATCGATGAACGATGTACTTCATTGTTTCTCAATCTACGAGTCGGAATATTGAATTTTACTTGTCCCAGTAATGATGGAACATGGATTATACCATTTAGTATGCTGAACATATATATGGAGACAATATTAGTTCTACGTTTTTGTAGACTAGAAATATTAAACATTGACTCTGTTTCAGCATAAGAATAATTATCTCTCTCTAGTCCGAGCATCCACGCTATTTTTCGAAGCAAGCGATGTTGGACTGATTCAATGTGATTTATGCGATTGACATAGAATGGAGACCAGACCACTATTCTAGAAGGCATGTTCTAAAAGAGGGCGAACAGTTGAGCAATAAAGAGTTCTGATTGTTCGGACATGAGTAAAATCAGAGGATATTCTGTTAATGAAGCCAAGTAATTTCAGTGATTTATTTACTGTATTATCTATATGCTTGTTGTAAGTCAGTTTACAGTCCAAAATAACATCTAAATCTCTGATAGACTTATCTGCATCAATTTTGGAGTTTTCTATTAGGTACTCGAAGGAAATCGGTTGTTTTGTTCTATAAAATGACTTTATTTTGCATTTTTTAATATTTAGTTTTAATTTATTGACTTTACACCATTGGTTAAAAGAGTTTATGTCTGTCATTACGCAAAGTAATGTAATCTGCATTAATTTGCGTAATGCATTACATTTAGTAAAAATTTTGACCACAAAGTTAATGCTTAAAATATAATTTATATGAATTCTCGTCAATTAGATAAATAATGAATTATTACCATAACTTCCTTCTTCTTCTTCTTCTTCTTTTTCACATCCGCTCCTAAGTGCAGCATGTAGGTATCACCAGTTGTCTCCAGGAGACCTTATCACCAGCCAGCATTTTCGCCTCTTCCCACGTCAAAAAAACCATAACTTTAGTACAAACAAACAAACAAACAAATAATCACGTATCCTCGTAGTGGTAGGCAGAGAGGATATAACCCCATTTTAATTTGTCTTTGCATACAGACCTCGCTTTCTTTACATTCTTACATCTTCTCATACACGCGCGCCAATTATTCCGACTTTCAACATGTCCATCTTCAAGTATTTGATGGACTTAATCGGTCGTGTCTTTCTCAGTCTTCTTCGTTTCCTGCATCCATCAACATTCGCATCGTAAATTCTTTTAGCTGTTCTTTCGCTGTCCATTCGCTCTACATGTCCAATCCAACGCCGCACCCCTTTCTTGATTCTCTCTGTAATGCATGTCTCAGCCTTACACAGTTAACGGATCTCGAAATTTGTGCACCTATCATACATCGTTTTACCACACATTCGCCTGAAGGATTGCATTTCGACAGCATTTAACCTACTTTTCAATTGTTTTTCAAATTCCATACTTCTGTCCCATACATAGGAGTTGGCACTAGAACCCCATTAGCACAACCTTAGTGCTTTGAATATAAATTAAAATTAGTATTTATTCATATATTTTTAATGCACAAAATACACAATTTTATCATAGAGTACAATTATATTTTTTTATGTCCCGACTTACGTGTCTAAATTACGTGTTTAGTCGGGACTCTTCCATATATAATTAAAAAAATATTTAACATATTAAACAATATACAAAATAATCAAAACAATATTAAAAAAAAAATTTTTTTTAAATATTTTTTTCACTTAAATTTTAATTTTTAACTTAATTAACAACTTTCATTTATGTTTTCTTTTTCCTTCTCTTTTTTATGCTTTCATAATTAACCTTACATATTATTGCTTTTTAATATGGAAACTTCACTGGTCCATTAGAATTAAGTCTTATTGTATAAAATATTAAACTTTGTAACTGTACTGTATGTTTCCTGAATAAAAGAAAATAAAATATACAAAATAGTAATAGAAAAATATAAATAATAAAAATTTATATATATGTCGAAAAATGGAATGCAGAAAACTTAAATAATAATACATGGCAATATGTTATCAATAATTTATAGTATTTTTTTATTTCAATTCGGTAATTGATTGATATTAAAAATAAATACAAAATAATACCATAAAGTAATAAAAGTAACACATCTACATATTTGATAGAATATGTAATTTAATAAACATAATAATAATGTTAAAATACATATTTAAATATAATTATGCATCACTATTAAGTTTATTCAAAGATGATATACATATATACGTTTATGGATAATAATGAAGACAGCATCAATATTATATATTTATTCCCGAAGCAATCTCATACAGTGGTCTCCACCCCTCGATAAAATCAAATTATGGATCTTCAAAAATATTTTGAGTTTGTCCAAATTTTTGTAGACAAGGACTGGATTCAACTCCCTGGGGAGCTGTTTATATTAACATATTACAACAGAGATGAAGAACATTTAAGATAAAGTAAAACTGTTGATAAATTACCTGGTCCATGAAGAAGTATAGAAATTTAAAAAAATAATAATTTCAGGCGTTGCCTAGTATGTAGGTGAAATAATTCAATCAGATGAATCTCACCCGCATAAATAAAGGTTTCAGCTCTTGAACTTCACAAACATCAACAGATGAAAGAATTGACGGAATAAAGATGTTCAAATATAGGCAGAATGGTGAATGTTACACTTTGTGTAAAGTGGCCACTTAAACCAGCCATTGACAGGTCATAAGCCCTGTAGATGCCTGGACTTCCATATTCCAGTATTGATGTAGACATTTTTAACTGCACGTTGCATTTGTACAGAAAATTTCTTCATGGGGTCGATTATTTGGGATAGTTGCTGAATGTACATCTTGAGTGGTTTATGCTATGTATATGTGCCGCATGTAATGTATATGTTTGTGTATGTTTTATATGTGAGTTCATGTGTGTGCGTGGATGGCTCGGAGTGTGCATTCGGTATTTTTATTTATTTTAATTTATTACCTCCATGGAAAACGCAAATGTCAACAATTATCCTTTTTTCACTTAAAATTCTTATTTATTTTTTATTTTTTGTCACATTTAATGTTTATATCTTTTTAATTTATGAAAACTTAATTGGTCTTTTTATGTTAAAAAATTGTTGTTTTTAGTACTTATTTTGTATGACTGTATGTTTTCTAAATAAAATAAAATAAAATAAAATAAAATTACCTTCTCTTAAATGTTCTTCATCTCTGTTGTAATATGTTAATATGGATCTTCATTTTAAATATAGACGTTGTTTTGGAGAACTAAATATGTTCATCCAAGACGTTGAACACTCTTGGAGATATAAATTCATATGTTGTTTTAAATATCTTATCCGTAAAGACACAATCGAACCCGGAACATCGATAGTGTTAGCCCATCGTGATGCTGCTGTGGTGCTGAAGGTAAGATGATCAGTCTTACGCTTCAGTTACCAGTCCAGGGACTATGAAATATTGTAATGTAAAAACACCTTTTTTAAATAAATATTTCATATCAACCATGTCGGAAATTGAACCTGAGACCTCTTGCACGGCAGGCTAACGCGCTGACCATTACACCACGCGGCTGACAAGAAGGTCCATGAAGAAGTATAGAAATTGAAAAATAACATTTTCAGGCGTTGCTTAGTATGTAGGTGAAATAATTCAATCAGATGAATCTCACCAGCATAAATCTAGCTTTTAGCTCTTTAACTTCACAAACATCAACAGATGAAAGAATTGACGGAATAAAGATGTTCAAATATGGGCAGAATGGTGTATGTTACACAGTGTGTAAAGTGGCCACTTAAACCAGCCATTGACAGGTCATAAGCCCTGTAGATGCCTGGACTTCTATATTACCTTATCTAAATGTTCTTCATATCTGTTGTAATATGTTAATATGGATCTTCATTTTAAATATAGACGTTGTTTTGGAGAACTTAATATGTTCATCCAAGACGTTGAACACTCTTGGAGATATAAATTCATATGTTGTTTTAAATATCTTATCCGTAAAGGAGATCTAAAGAGACTCCAAATAATACAAAACAAAGCGATGAGGATAATATTAAGATGTGGGAGACGAACAAATGTTAAGAAAATGATTCAACTTCTAGATATCGTGACAATTGATCAAAGAATCAAATTCAATGTTGCCAATGAAATAAACAAAATCATTAAAGGAATAGTTCCGAGATATTTTCAAAATAAACTAAAAAATAATGAGTTCTTTCATAGAAACTATGCAACAAGAGGATCTAAAAATATAAGACTGGAAAAGAAATCAAAAGCAATGTCCCAGAACTGCCGCATGTACAAGGGAATACAACTATTTGAAGAAATGCCAGAAAGCATAAAAAATGAAATTAATGTAAATATATTTTGAATTAAATGTAAAAAGTATATATGTGAAAAATATTAGGTAGTATATAGTGTAAATAGTGCATATAATTAATGAAAATGTACATATGAAACAGTTAATATTATAAATTAGGATATTAAGTGTATAATAGTGATAAATAATGTAAGAATAAGTATAGATGTAAATATTGTGTTGTAAATATATATTAGACTATGTTACATAGAACTAAATAAATACAGTGGTGCCTCGCATAACGAACGCCTCGCACAGCGAACGCTGCACACAACGAACTTCCTTTTCGTTCATTTCACGTTTCATACAACGAACTTCGCTTCACACAACGAACTTCGCTTCACACAACGAAGTCGCCCACTTCACACGATCACTGCCGATTTATTGCATCCTTCCGCGCAGGCAGTCGTTAGTCACTGAGCAGTACGCTTAACTTACGCACGTGTCGCAGCAATCGTTGAAGAGGATGTAGAGGAGCTTATTGAGGAACACAAAGAAGAGCTGACAACTGAAGAGCTCCAAACACTTCTGGCCCAACAACAGGACAATGCTCAAAGGGAAGCGTCATCTGATAACGAGGAGCAACAATCAAACAATCAACCAATTCCAACTGCTGACATCAAGAACATCCTGGTCAAATGGAAAGCAGTTCAGGAGTTTACCAATGCCAACTATCCGGATTCCGCTGAAGCAAACAGGATCAACGACCTGTACTCCGATACTCTTGTCCGTTATTTCCGGCAGATGTTGAAGAAAAGAGAGAAACAAACGACTTTGGACAGGTTTTTCACTGCACCATCGGCCAAAAAGCGGAAAATGGATGAAGATGTGCAAGATTCGATTATTTCTTAAAATTAAAAAATGTGTGTTTTTTTCATTATGTTTTTAGATGTATCTAAATAAAAATAATAACAAAAAATTTATCTTTTTTTTATGTCATCTTACCATATTTTATGCTACAGAACGAATTATTTTTTTTAACATGTATTGTTATGGGAAAACGCGTTTCACATAACGAACTTTTCGCATAACGAACTTGCTCCTGGAACGAATTAAGTTCGTTGTGTGAGGCACCACTGTAAATAAATAAAAAATAAAAGACACAATCGAACCCGGAACATCGATAGTGTTAGCCCATCGCGATGCAGCTGTGCCAGGAGGCACAAAGATGCCTAACTTGACTCATGTCCAAATTTTCCTACCATTCATATTTGCCGTGTGTACGTACATAAATATATTAGTTTCCAACGGCATTGTCTTTATTAGTATTTGCCTATGGCATACAATATATCAATTTGTAGTACAGGCGCATAATTGAGTCGTGGGCTTAGTGACTCAGTTTACTCAAGTAAATTAATTTCGGGCCCTCGAGCCAAATTACGAACCGGGCATATTACACCGTGGGGGCAATTTACCCTATTTTACAACATAAATCACTCAAATCCGAATTGTTAAACTCGAAAAACTATATTTTGATTATGCATAATCCTTGAACCGGTGAAAAATAACAAAAATGGATCATGAAGATCATTTTCAAAAAACCCTCGAGGTATCCAACGGAAGATCTATTCGCTGAGTTAAAGATATTGGATGCAAGACAATTGTTTGTGAGGTGCCTACTACTTCAATTTTATGATTAATTCAGTGAGGTCAAAAGAACCCAACAAAATATTAACACTCGTTCAGCAACACAAATTAACTGTAGTGTCCCGTTTGTATCAACCGCCTTGTAAAAAGCAATATAATGTAATTGCACCAAAAATATTTAATGATTTATTGCCAAATATAAAAGACTCGCATATAAATAGTGTAACGAGAGATTTTTTTGAAAAATATATGTAGATCAAAAAACGTAGTACTTAATATAATTTGTACACATATTATTTATATTTTTATGTATTTCATTGCTTTATATTTGTTTTTTATTATATATAATACTGTATTATTTATGTTAAAAGTAACATGTATTCTTGGCACATAAATATACTTTATATTTGTATAATAACGATTTTTTATTTCTTATATTTGATTAGCTAGGCATTTATAATTAAGCAGTTTTAGTTTTTATTTTATTTTATTAGTATAGGACTACTTATGCTCTAAAAGATAAAAAAATCTCCATCTTAGAACAGGCTGAGCCGAGCCATGTTAGATGGAGACTATCATAAACAGAGAACACTGCGTTTTCATTTTATATTAATTAGTTTTATATAGATTCCCTGTTATTAAATGTGTATACTAATTTTATGCAATAAATTTATAAAATAAATGAATAAATAAATAGTTTTGTAAGATATTTATAAAAATAGTTTATAGTCAGTGAAAACTGCTATTTTATTTAATTGAAATAATAGGGACTTAGTGCATTACACATATAAGTTGCAAACACAATAATATTTAGTTCATTGTATTTTTTTTTTTTTATAGGAAATTTATTACATATTATTTGAGACATAAGTCCCAACTCCGCGGGGCTAAAAGTCCTGTTTTGTGTTGGGACGATTAATTAATTCACACATACACATGAGTATATCATCATAAATATTATATAGGATCAGAAACCCATCAATAATAATATTAAAACAAATATGTGGCACTTCAACTTGCCTACCATGCAAGAGGTCTCGGTTTCAATTCACGATATGGTTGTCATGAAATATTGATTTAGAAATGTGTTTTTCACACGGCGTACATTATGAAGGCTGAGATAAGCATTATCGACAAAATCAAGAAAGGAGCTCTGCGCCGGTTTGGACATGTAGAGCGAATGGACAGTGAAAGAACGGCCAAAAGGATCTACGATGCGCATGTTGAATAATGCAGAAAACGAAAAAGACCGAGAAAGACATGGCACGATCAAGTCCATAAAATACTTTTAGATGGACATGTCAAGAGTAGGAATAATCGGCGCACAATTATGAGAAGATGTATGAATGTAAAACAAGCGAGATCTACATGCAAAGATAGAGTGATGTGGCGTTCTTTCCTCCCTTTTTACCCCTACGGGGAAGCGGCGTGAGGGTTTGTTTGTTTGAAAACGCGCTGACTATTATCAGACCACAACGCGGACATATTTTCTTTATGTTCAAAAACTGGTCAAGATACGCTGTGATTGTAGTATCAATGCAGCGCTCTATGCACCATTAGGTGGGGAAAGTAAAATTTGTAATGTGACGCGACGCGACGTGACGTGACGTGAAGTGACGCGATGTGACGTTACGTGACGTGACGTGACGTGACGTGACGTGACGTGACATGACGTGACGTGATGTGCTTATGATTACGAGTAATTCCCGTTTCAGTATTCTAAGCCATGTAAAGTACCTTCATGCATTATTATATCTGATATTTCTTCCTAAGTGATTGTCTTCGCGAGGTCCTCATAGATTTATGAAACACTAAATCATACCATATTTTCTATTACTAACCGTGTGTATATAATATTTCCCTCTGCGCTGCCATATTGCCAGCACTTACGCTAGCTTTCAACTATGACTTGCGCAAGTGGTCTATGTCATATTAATTTATTTTCACAATATTGCCTATTTCGTCAAAAGAAAATCATGATTCTTTTTTGTAAAAATATTTAAAAATATATTTTAAATATGTTTAAATATATGTATACCAGGCTGGATTCCACTCCTCAGGGAGTTATTAAGATTTACATTTATTACAACAGAGAGGGAAAATAAAAAATAAATTAAAAGGTAATATGAATGACATGTTCTAATTAAGTTTATTAACAAATACCCTGATACACACTGAGCACTGGCCGATTCCTTTTAAAATTGATAATACCAAAAACAGCCCCTGCGAACGCCATATGTCCTATGTGATACATAATATGTCAACAGTATCCTATCAAAGAAAAATGGTCCTTCGGAAATAATGTTCTAAATACTAGTTTCCTAATAGAATATCTTCACATAATATTTGTAATCTGCAAGCTTGTTTTAGTACTATAAAAGTTGACTTGGGCTAAAAATGAAAAATATACTGTAATTTCTTGCATGGAGAAATAAGCTGAGGTAATCGTCTAGTTTCATCGTTCACTGAGAACGGTCTGGGCGCTGGGCGCTATTTATTTATTTAGAGATATTTTTTGTAGGAAGATTTAAACGGTGGTATTGGTAATTATTTATTTATTTTACCATAAACATGGTTACTATAAAACATTCAACAATGTTTTGAGTATGTTTAAATGCTTGCAGACTGACTGTATTTTCTTCCTAGGGAGTTGTTTATATTTAAATTTGTTGCAACAGGGAACGGAAACATTTTTGAGAAGGGAATAAGGGAGTCTAGGCATTTACAGGGCTTATGATCTGTCATTTGCTGGTTTATGTGGTCACTTTACACACTGTGTAACATTAACCATTCTGTCTATGTTCGAATATCCACATTTTCTCAACTCTTCCATCTGTTGACTTTTGTGAAGTAAAAGAGCTATAACTTTTATCATGTGGGTGAGATTCAGACTTCTAGATTAGAATAGATTCTAGACTCCCATATTACCTTCTCAAAAATGTTTCCTCTTTCTGTTGCAACAAATTCAACGATAAAACATTAGTATCCATAGGCAAATATAATGGTAAGCTGTACATGATCGCTTATTTTGACGATTCGCTCCTGAGGTGTAGTTAGTATAGGAATACCGTGTATATTTATTAAACATCAATGATGCCATGCGTGAATTTAGAAGTCAAATCCCATCCCTCCTTGGATTAAATCCAGTATTTTTTTGTGCCTAAGAGGTTTTCGTTAAATGCAAATTATTTTTCGCCGATTGTTTTTTTCAACGCTCAATATTTATGGAAACGTGGCTTTTTTGAAGAGTAAAAAATAAAACAAAAATCCTTGCTGAAATATTAATCCTTCTTAAGGCAAATAATCTCCGATGATAAAATCTTTATTCATTACTTATTCCGCTTTTGTTTGGAGTCCTTCGGATGAAAAAGGCTCGCAATAAATTTTCCATTGTGAATACTGTTGGCTTAGTATAGAGACATAATGAAAATCATAAACTTGGGATTTTCAAAAAGAGAACATAATATATTTTATAACGCAACTCAAAAACATCCGATTGTTAGTTAAGTACCTATACGGAATAAATAAATAAAAAATACTTTCACAGTGATGTTCAAATGTCTGAAAACCGCTATGTTTTTTTGTATTATCAGCCAATGACAGGTCGTAAATGCCTAGACTGACATGTTTTTCTTCTTTTTTTTTTTAAATGTTATTACTATTTTATTTTATTTTTACATCTGAGCATGTCTTTCATTCTGTATTTCCATTCTTAATTTTTAATTACTCTTACAAATTTTCTTCATTTTTAATATTATTTCCATTTGTAAATACTCACTACAAACTACAAACCTTAAAATATATTTTTTTCACTTAAATTGTAATTTTTAAACAACTTTCATTTATGTTTTCTTTTTTCTTCTCTTTTTTATACTTTCATAATTAACCTTACATATTATTGCTTTTTAATATGGAAATTTCACTGGTCCATTAGAATTAAGTCTAATTGAGTAAAATATTAAACTTTGTAACTGTACTGTATGTTTCTTGAATAAAAGAAAATAAATAAAATAAAATTTAAAAAAATTACAATCTTGATTTAAATCTAAATAAAGAAGTGGCATTAGTGGGTAGATTATTCCACAGCTAGGCAGTTACTGCTGAGGATTACTGAAATGAATTAGAGCGGTTAGTGGGTATTAAAAGGGTTCTCTCGTTACTAGAACGAAGAGATAGCCCATGTTGTGATAGAGGTCGGAAGATCTCTCTCAGATTAACAATGTGCTTTTATACTAGAATATTTGATTTAATTTTGTAATGATGAATTACTCGTATAAATTTATTGCAACAGGTAGGGAAAACATTATTGAGAAGGGAATATGGAAGTCTGGGCATTTACAGGGCTTATGACCTGTAATCGGCTGGTTTAAGTGGCCACTTAACACACTGTGTAACATTCACCATTCTGCCCATGTTTAAACATTTCCTCCCACACTTCCTCAACTCTTCCATCTTTTGTGAACTTAGGACTTTTGTTACACAGTGTATAAAGTGGCCACTTAATCCAGCCAATGACAGGTCATAATGGTATTTCTGTATGTTGAACAATATCACTTTGGACATTGACATTTTTCACGTCTCACGTTTTTCGTTACAAGATTTTATGTATACTTATGTGTTTTTTTATATATACCTTATTTTACAGAATTATTTTAATTATTTCTATATGTATAATTTAAGATATTCCACAATGTTTGATTATGTCCAAATGCTTGCAGACTGGCTGGATTTCCTCCCTAGGGAGTTGTTCATATTTAAATTTATTTCAACAGAGAGGGAAAAAGTTTTCGAGAAGAAATTTGGAAGTCTAGGCATTTACAGGGCTTATGACCTGTCATTGGCTGGTTTAAGTGGCCACTTTACACACTGTGTAACATTCACCATTCTGCCCATGTTTGAACATCCACATTTCCTCAACTCTTCCATCTGTTGACTTTTGTGAAGTGAAAGAGCTGAAACCTTTATCACGTGGGTGAGATTCATCCGGCTGAACCAAATCACCTACTAGGCAACGCCTGGAAACAATTTTCCAATTTTTATACTTCTTCTTTTACCAGGTAGTAATTCAACAATGTCTAGGGAGGAAATCCAGCCAGTCTGCAAGCATTTGGACATAATCAAACATTGTTGAATTACTACCTGGTAAAAGAAGAAGTATAAAAATTGGAAAATTGTTTCCAGGCGTTGCCTAGTAGGTGATTTGGTTCAGCCGGATGAATCTCACCCACGTGATAAAGGTTTCAGCTCTTTCACTTCACAAAAGTCAACAGATGGAAGAGTTGAGGAAATGTGGATGTTCAAACATGGGCAGAATGGTGAATGTTACACAGTGTGTAAAGTGGCCACTTAAACCAGCCAATGACAGGTCATAAGCCCTGTAAATGCCTAGACTTCCAAATTTCTTCTCGAAAACTTTTTCCCTCTCTGTTGAAATAAATTTAAATAAGATATTCCATTTTGGAATGTACATATATGTATATGAATAAATAAAATCGAAATTGAAAATAATCCCTGTAAATTCCTAGACTCTCATATTCCCTTCTCAAAAATGTTTTCCTTCTCTGTTGCAACAAATTTAGATCTAAATAACTCCCTAGGGAGGAAATTCAGCCTGTCTACAAACATTTGGACATACTCAAAACATTATTGAATGAATTATTAATACTAAAAACAGTTTATAAATTTGCCTTCCATTTTCATTTTTTTACGTAAAATTACACCATTTTTTCCCAATTTATAGCGGAATTATTAATCTCATAATTTTTACCGCCATAAATTCAAACTTTTTCCAGATCTACCCAAAATATATTTATCTACCATAAAGCATAGAACATCCCGACGTGACTTTTAGCAAAAACCGAAGTAAAAGGCATAAATTATTTGTTCTCCTGAGGATTTTTTGTCACCCGTTCAAACCCGATAGTCCACGAATAAAAATTCAGACAAATATGCCCTTAGGCCAAGCATGTAAATTTAAATTATTTCTCCTTCTTCTTCGGCCTTATTCTCTCCACTGCTGGATGGCGGCCTCTTCCAAACGTCTCCATTCCTTCCTATCACCCGCTTTCATCATCCGCGTTTTACCCGCAATAGAGGCAATGTCGTCCACCCATCTTTTCTGAGGCCTTCCAACACTTCTTTTGTTTGCCCATGGTTTCCACTTTATTATTCTGGCTCTCCACTTGCCATCATTTTGTCTCGCCAAGTGCCCTGCTCACTGCCATTTCAATTTCGCTGCACGATCCATGATATTCACGACTCCGGTTCGGCGCCTTATTTCTTCATTTCTTACTCTGTCTCTTAGACATACACCGAGCATCTGTCTTTCCATGGATCTGTACGTGCATTTTAATTTTTGGCTTTTTTTTGTGTTATAGAAATGGTTTCTTGTCCGTTTGTTGTCACCGGCAATATGCATGATTCATATATTTGTCTTTTCAAGCATATTTTAAATTAGCACAGCTTAAAAACATTCCTTATATCAACATATTTACTACAGATAATATTTTTTTCTTCATTTTGGAGATAAATTTGTGAACTAAAGTATGTTTACTGCTGATAATGGCAGTTGATTACGAGCAATATGTCGGGGCCGCATTAGGCATCCATATAAAGTTTGAGTTTTTATCGAGTAGAGGTCGATTCAAATTTTGCTCGGAAATAGCAACGTTAACCTTGAAATCGCATCTAAAATCACGTGTCCAAAATTCAGGCCGCTACGACTCGCCGTTTCGGAGATGTGACGGACAAACAAACAAACTCAACACAGAACTTTGGTTCCATGGAGTTGGGATTTATGTCTCAATAAATGTAACATGTATATTGTGAATAAAATGAATAAATAAACACACGCACACATGTATTTTCTGTTTTATAAAATAAATATAGGCGAATTATAGAAAAATAAATTGGAATAACCCTGCAATAATAAATACGCAAGTACATAATTAAAAGTGTTTAAAATGCAAATAAATATCCATTAGGAAATTCTCGACCTAAGTACGGCTCATTGTTTTGCTGCGAACTGTAGCTAACTTAATACCCAATAGTTATATAAGGGTTTTCCTACGTTTGAGCACCTCCATAGCTTGGCACATTATTATTTTGAGTTTCTACCCATTTATTTACTTTTACTGGATTTTAGGAAATGGTGAAATAACAGATAACCTTCACAATGTCAAAATATTATCATTAAATAACAATAGAATATGAATTTAAAAAATAAAAATATATTTTGTTAGATGAATTCAATTCATAAAGGTTTATTTATAATTTCAAATATTTTCTTATCTTAAGAAATATTTTCGATTCTGCAGGTGTTAAACTGTGTGATAAACCTTAAATTATACACCTTGATATTAAAAAGTTGGTTCCGATGGAAAGTTGTCCCCTAGAGTCACAAGTCACCCCCGCCTGCTTTTCGTTTCTATCTCCCGATTTATATATAATTTGAAATATCGAAGTTTTTATCGTCGTAAATCATAAAGGTTCTTGGGGTGAGTTCGACTATAATTTAGAAAAACCTAAACCTGAGTATTGAAGAAAGTTTTTTCGTTTTGTATATTTAATTTTACAAGCTGATTAGAGAATGAATGTCTTTTAATTAAAAAAAAAAAAAACTCAATATGAGTATTATAAATATGTTTGTATGTATATCATGTAAATGTGCGTTGATATAATATTATTAAAAAAATATTTTGATGTTCGCAAATTATTTTTAAACAAACGGATTTTTTTTTATTCAGTGAAAGTGACTCTCTCCACATTCTTGAAAACCGTTTTAAAAATCGAGTGGTGGCACATATTTTGTAGGTATGCATAGGTGTCAATTATTATAGCGATCTGCTCGTCCAATCTGCCTGCAATTCTGTCTACCCAACCTCAGTATTCTTTCATCACCCAGATTTGCTGGAGTTGGTGTGTTTCCGTGTACCTGGTCGACATACCCGCCACAGATCTCCTTTTTGTTCTGCAAGTTCTAGAACCAACTATCACATGCACTCGCCTATCCCTAGGCTCCATAGATATGGCAATCAGTATGAGGACAAGGCTGATATATTTGGTTCTGGACTTGATAGTTATAAAACGAGTCTGATTTCTTTTTTTCTCTCGCAATATTATTCTTAAACTTTTCTTTTTATTTAAAAATGTTTTTTCCTTTTTTGTTTTTTCATATTTATGTATTTATTTCGTTATTATTTTTGGTTGCTTTTATGTATTTACCTGCTTGTTACTATTGTTATAGTTATGCAATTTTTATAATTTTTTGTTATGTTTCTATATATGTATTTTTTTTTTTTTTTTCATATTTATGTTCAATATATGTTAAAGGCAATTTCTGCCGTTTATGTAAAATAAATAAATAAATTATTAACCTTTATACATATACAGAGCATAACAAATAAAAGCATTGAAACTCTGGGATTTCTTACAATATTTGAGTTTGTCCAAATGTTCGTAGACTAAAGACTGCATTTCACCCCCTCGGGAATCATTAAGATTAACAAATTACAACAGGGATGGGAAATACCTTAAATAAGAGAATATGGCAGTCTAGGCATTTACAGGGCTTCTGACCTGTCATTGGCTGGTTTAAGTGGCCTGAAAGTAATGCATAGAAAATTATTATAAAGGAAAGTACAAAGACACAATGGTATATAGTAGACTCGGTGGATGTGGAAGCGGGAGAGAGGTGTTTATAATTGAATTTGATTCAGTGATCGTTTGAAAGAAGACAAGTTGGTATTAAAGAAATCCAGACTGGTATGTTTGTTGGCAGACCTGAGAATTCTGGGCGTAAGGGAATGAAAACCATCGTTAGTTCTATGGTTATCGGTATGACAGAGTAAGTTTTGTCTGAGGTTTCTAGTTGGGATATGCCACGACAGACGTGTGTTGCGGTCCGTTCTCTCTGCCTACCCCTACGGAGAAATGGCGTGATGGCAGTAGTGGGTAAACGAAGAAAACGATATACAGCATATGCCTCGCGTGTGAGGGCAAATTCTTCATACTGTTTCATACATTTATAGCGTGTTTTCGCCATATTTGTATGAGAATATTATTTTCTGGCGAGTTAAGTAAGAAATACTTCCCATGCTTTATTCCAGACAAGTTATGAGAATATAAATCTCAGATTAAGCGTGTAAGTCCACGCGGAGAGGGCGGGGGAGGAAAACGAAGAATAAGAAAGGAAGGAACGCCGTGAGACAAGGGGCGAAGGAGGAAATTAAAAAGGGGATGAATTTCATGAATAGAATGTTGTGTTCACAGCTGAAATTTGTTTTCCGGGTAGATAGACTTCCTTAAGCTTGGAAATAAACTGTAATATACTGTGGCCCATAATATTAATTATATTGACATCACTATTAATTCTTTCTTTTTTTATAATATTTTTTCTTTCATTTCTAGTAATATATTACAACAGAGCTGAAGAACATTTAAGAGAAGA